>NC_025691.1:4849693-4875770 GCF_000633955.1 Camelina sativa
AAAGTGCCTGAGCTTGAACCGGTGATGGGTGGACCAAATGAAGGCGCGCTAGATTTCACAGGGATTGATATTCGTGTACCTATGTTTGCATATGTCTCGCGTGAGAAACGCCCAGGTTTTGACCACAACAAGAAAGCTGGTGCCGTGAATGGTATGGTTAGAGCTTCAGCCACACTTTCCAATGGCGCGTTCATCCTCAATCTGGACTGTGATCACTACATCTACAACTCCAAAGCTATCAAAGAAGGAATGTGTTTCATGATGGACCGAGGTGGTGACTGACAGGATCTGTTACATTCAGTTTCCGTAACGGTTTGAAGGAATCGACCCATCAGATCGATATGCAAATCACAATACTGTTTTCTTCGACGGTGAGTTGTTGAACCAGCAAGATTGTAACGCTTATGCACAAGGCACCATAACTTAAATATTGTTCGGTTCTGAAACAGGTAACATGAGAGCACTAGATGGTTTTACAAGGTCCAGTTTATGTCGGAACAGGGTGTATGTTCAGAAGGTATGCTCTCTATGGATTCAACCCACCTCGAGCTAATGAGTACTCAGGGGTGTTTTGTCAGGAAAAGGCTCCAGCTATGCATGTCCGGACTCAGTCCCAAGCATCCCAAACTTCCCAAGCGTCTGATTTAGAGTCTGACACACAACCTCTTAACGATGATCCAGATCTTGGTCTGCCCAAAAAGTTTGGTAATTCGACCATGTTCACAGACACTATTCCGGTTGCAGAGTACCAAGGACGGCCTCTAGCAGATCACATGTCGGTTAAAAACGGAAGACCACCTGGTGCTTTACTCCTGCCACGATCTCCCCTTGATGCTCCAACCGTGGCTGAAGCCATCGCTGTCATTTTGATACGATTGGTGTATCAACACAATCGGTTTCAATGTCACACACAAAAAGAGAATTATGTTTTCTCAATCTTAATCCCTTTATTCAGGGAAAAACATATTGTTTATCATAAAAAATTTACAGATTGAACTCCAATTTCATTGATTCTCTCATAAACAGTAGATAAACACACTGAACTTGAACAACACAAAAATAGATTGTGAAAGATCCGTACTACAAACATATTTAACAACTCACAACATTCCTTACTGTAGTTTTTGAGTTTTGATTAATGTAATTAATCAAAGTGGTCACCACAATATTCTAATTTATAAAAAGAAAAAGCAACCAACGTAGTCAAGTCACAGACCTACTAATAATTTCCTTCCCTTGTTTGTTTTAGATTCTCTGGTGACACTCTAGCCTTCTCGAGACTCTCTGAGTTCTTGATCTCTAATACTCTGCCTCCAACAGTGAAGAAGTGTTGATGCAGAGTTGCAAATTTTTCGATTTTTGTGCTTTGTAAGATGCTCAAGCCTCGCCATGATCCTCTTTGTTTCAATAGCTGCTGAGCAGATCGGGAATTCCAAGAGTAACGCGAGACTATCTACGCATATTGAAGTCTCTGCTTCAGCAGCGAGAATTCCTTTTGCGTTAGCCACGTCAGCAGATTTCTTGGCTATTTCAAAAAGCTCCAAAGTCTCTATTGCGTTCTTCTTCAAAACTGGACAACTTTTAGGGTTTTCAGATACTTTCGCAGGCGGCTGCGTCTTCAACTTAAGCGGCCTTGATGTTTCTGGAACAGACTTGCAAACATCGTCAGGCTTCCGCTTCTTCAAGTTTTGCTTAATTTCTCCCGTTCCATGAACCCCAGATCTTTGGTTTTTAGAAACTTTCATAGGTATAGCCGATTGCTTCTTCTTTTGGGTAGTCCTCGCTGCAGCAAAAGACTTGCGGTCATCGATTTGATTAGTCTCTGCCGTGATATCATGAGAGAGCTGATGTTTTTTCCTCTTCGATTCTGAACATGGTGGTCCAACAGCCTTACGTTTATTCAGATTCAAGGAAAGCGCTTTGTTGCAAGTAGAAGCGTCTCTTCCGGTGGAAGAAAGATCAACAGAGGAGGAGTAGAACAAAACGCGAGTTTCCATTGCCATTCTTATTAGGGTTTCACTCTCTCAACTTTGGATATCGAATTATGGAAAGAGAAGAGTCTCAGGTAATATATAGAGCGTAGAGAAGTAAGTTTCCTTGAGTCTCAGACTCTCAGGTATTATATAGAGCGTCCGAAACTAATTTCCATTTTCTTGTCAAGTTCCGCGAGGGGCAAATCCGTCAGATCATGTATTTTCAACATAAATTTACACAAACCAAAATTACTTACGTAACCAAAATTACTTGTTGAATCTTTTATTTTTTTGGTTTCAAGCATTTGAGGCAGAGCATCACAGTTCAACAATGCCAAGTTTCAGTATAATCATGTAAGCTCTGAGACTCTTATGTTCACTTGGTCCAGTTTGTCTTAACAGGATGCTGAAACAAGGGCCTTAGTGCATTAAGAAACATCGGCTCGAGTTGATTGACGAATCAGAGAAGAAGCAAAGCAGTACATCATAAGGACATTATCAGCTAAGAGAGAGATCTTAAATAAAGAAAACCAAAAAGTTACAGAAACTATAGTATAACCATTTCTTACAATCAGGTAACAACATATCCACATACTATATTTTCATATTACTTTCTTGTTCTACACTATCCTTATTGTTGAAACTTTCCCATCTTGAATCCAGATTCATAAACAATCTAACTGGACCAACTATCTTGACAAACCACTTTGGCTTGTATGAAGCAATAACGTGTGCTATTACCAGTCCAAACAAGAGTCCAGGCCAATACCCTCTTACCACTGCTTTCCAGTTTAACACTTCGTCCTCTTCTTCTTCTTCTTCTTTAGGCTGTTGTGCTGGTGGCGCAAAGCAACTTCCTTGGAGAGGAAGACCACATAGACCTGCATTACCTTCAAATGATGATTCAGCTTGTCCACTAAACTGTGGTCCTTCTGGTATTTCACCTTTAAGTTGGTTATGAGCCACACTTATGTACGCCAGAAACGAGAGGCTCCCGAGTCCTCTAGGAATATTCCCTGACAGTTGGTTTCTTGACAGGTCTAGTGACTCGAGCTCCGTCAGATTTGCCAAAGACAGAGGAATGTGGCCCGTGAAGGCGTTGTTTGATAAGTTGAGCGCTATCAATTCCTTCAAGAGACCAATGGACTCAGGAATCTGTCCTTCAAGTTTGTTTCCAGAGAAATCAATGGTGCTGTAGGAAGTAAGGACTTTCCCCTGCTCCATGAATAGACCTTTGTATTGCAAATCCAATGTATCTTCATAGATATAATAAGAATTCTTGTAGTCTCCCATGTAGATACGCCCATCTCCCATTTATACTGTTGTGTTGATGCTTTCCAGTTAACAAAGTAACTTGGTGGCAGGCTTCCAGTAAAGCTGTTACCCGACAGTTCAAGTATCCGCAGCTCGGGAAACGCGAGAGGACCTTGATCAGGAGGAGAGAGATGGCCGAAGAATCTGTTTGAACGGAGAGTAAAGACATGCAAATTGGGGAAAGCCTTCAGCCAGAAAGGAAACGTGTCTTCAATTCTGTTGTTATCAACACTCAGAAACTTCAGAAAGGAGCAATTTAATAGCGATCTTGGAAGCTTCCCGGTTAGTCGGTTGTAGCCAACGTCAAATGTCTGTATCGAAGCATTGCTAAAGAACTCATCAGGTATATTTCTTCCAAGCTGTTCTTCCTGAGATTCAAGGACGATGAGAGAGATTCGGTTGCAAATTGAGAGAGGTATATTCCCTGTGAAACTATTATAGGCAAACTCCATTATCCGCAGTGATGAGTTAACTAAAACTTCTGAAGAACCTTCAAACCCGGTAAAAGAATTGCTAACAAGCTTCACTAAGCTAAGACGAGGAAGCTTCCATAACCACTCAGGTATTTTTCCTTTGCTTAGATTGTTGGAAATAGTCACTGCGGTTGCAACCGTCGGATTCAAACTCGTTCTTGAATTGCAATAGAGCTTGGATCTGGTCTTGACGACAAGTAAGAGCATTGATCATCAAGAAGAAGCTTGAAGCGAAGATGATACAATAGAGTAAGAGTGCAGATCGCGACATGTTGTTTGAGATTTTGAACAAGTTGACGAAATTATTGAAGCAAACCGAGAGACATATCAAAAAAAAACGAACAAATAAGAAACGTGAGGCAAGATTCAAGAAAATCAACTTTCAGGTAAATGTTATTATATTCAAATTGTCCAAAACACTCCAAAGAAAACAAAGCAAACAAAATGCAAATCATAAACACACTAAAAAAAACTCACCTTTTAATACCTATTTTTTTTATACATACCAAAAACAAACAAAATGAAGTATTGCATTAAGTGTCACAGCAACACTATACAACAACACCACACAAGCCCTATTCTTTATCTCATCTAAAGGCAAACTCTGCAACCATGCCTGCTACCTCTTGCCATTATTGGCCTTTGGTTGAAATATTTGCACCAGCGACCACAAAATGTCCATCCTCTGCATTACTTTGCTGTTTTGGCTCTGCAATTCATATCACCACTTCGAAATTAGTCAGTCATATATTATACGAATACAATGTTCATCAAAAACAAGAGAAGAAACTTTGTTTTTCTTTGGAATCTCCTTCATGAATTAGGTAATTTCGACTTCCTACCTCAGTTACAAAGCAAATCCATGTTTTCTCGCCCTGAGTCTCAGTGATGCCTCTTAGGATGACGAGGTCTAAGCTCCTAATGACGTTTGCAATCTCAAGAAAATGGCTACATTCTTCACATAACATCTGTCCAAAACCCAAAATATACTTTCAAACTAAGATTTAGATACGCACCAATAGAACTTGGGACTCGAGTTCAAACAAAGATTAAACTAAACGAAAGAAACACCATAGAGTAAGATTACATACCTCGATAAGCACCATTCCCTGCTTGTTCAGATTCTCCACGATAATCGAGCATACTTGAAGATGGCCTCCAACCTCCACTGCGCAGCTTGAACCTTGCATACCAGTTTCCTTTTGTTGCATCTGAGATTACAGAGGTACTGCGTAAATTTTGATATATACTTCTATTTTCAGTTGAGTTTTTCTATACCTCTATGTACCCATCCTATCTTCTCAATAAAAAAATTCAGAACTTTCACACAACATTTGCTACATCAATCAATAAAACTTAACAAACAGCAAAATATGTCCATCTACAAACTATGGAGACTGGAAACAAAAATTCAACGACAGAACAGAGATTATTAGTATCTAGAAAGCTGTTTTTTTACCTTTGTCTTAGCACTTTTACTGAGCTTGTCAGCATGCTTAGTAACATTCTGCAAAAAGAGCATGTGCTTGATCGTGCGTTCTAGCAAAGAATCAATGCTGCACTGTAATTATGATAAAAATATTAGGAAAGGACAAAAAAATATATTACAACGTATAGACAATACTACGGTGCAAGTAACCTTGTAGCTAGGAAGAGAAAAATCACCTTAGATCCATTAGGTACAAGTTCTCTAAGTTCCTTTATTCGATCCTGAATGAGTTGTCTGTCTCTTGGACGAGGTCGAGAACTTTCACCAGGTTTAGCCCTCTTTTTGTTCTTCTTGGGAATGTCCAGGGATGTCTGAAACTGATCACTACAGGAGCTGGGATACGTAGATGAGAATCCGATTGAAGAGAATGCTCCACAGATATCTGATGAAGTTTGTTGGGTATCCACCTCTACTAATGGCAGGTGATTCATAATACTATCAACTGGATTAACAACATTATGCTTCTTTTGACCTAAGGGTTCTGCCACTTCTATGTTGGTAAGCAATGATTGACCAGATCTGCTCGACAACATATCATCCCTGGCATTGCCTTCGCTTTGACACACATTAGCAACCACAGCATCTAGAAGATTCTCAGGGCCAGAGTCAAATGTGAGCTGGCTATGACTCATATCATCTGTTGGTCTAATTGTTGAACGATGTTCAGACTTCAATAGCTCCTCTTGATCAGTGCTTGTTTGCTTGAATGAAGAGCCTAACGCCTCGAGCAGCTCGCTGCCAGAAAAGGTATACCCAGGTGAGATCAAAGCATCAAATCTACTAGACTCGTATTTCCTCCCCAGCATACGCTCAGTCTCTTTCAGGTATTTGTTTCCGTGGTTCTCAGATAGTTGGAACACTTCATTCTGGTAAGAACTTTCTTTCTCTGTTCTCGATGAAGCATGAATAGTTGAGTCCAGGCCTGGATATGATTGGCCTGTAATCATTCTTTCAGCCTCAATTGCTAAAGCTGATGAGCTTGTATTATTGAGCACATGGTTCTTCATATACAGTTGTAAATTAGGATCTAATCCTCTTCGATCTTTGCAGCCACTAGTCATTCCCACATGAGGTGCATCACTGATTATATTTGTACCTATTTGATTCTCATGTTTAGTATCAACCAAGTCAGTTGGAAAGCCATATGTGACACTGCTATTGCTCCCACAAGTAGAACCTTGCACAACTTCACGATCATTAACAACTTGAGCTGCATTCTCCATGAGAAGACTTGACAAAGGAGTATCGTAAGGCAAGCTATCACGTCTTCTAGTTTGGTATTGAGTTAGAATATTTGACTCGTCCACATCCATAGCTTTGTCAACTTCTCCATAGCAATCAGGGAAAGCCTTGGCATGTAAGCCTTCAGAAGGTATTTTTGGCTGCAACAAAATAACACAACACATAGTTAAATGAAGAATTGTTCGAAGAACCCTAGGCACTCTACTCTCCCCATTTTGCAAATAACGAGAAATCTGGGCAAACATGAACCCATAGTTAAATGAAGAAGATCTTTACCAGACACAACGAATTGTTCATATTACATTGCATTAAATTTGCTGCATGATCTGCCAATGGATCCCTAAGGGCCAGAAATATTTGTCGAATATGATTCACCAAATTCACATCTTCATTAATCTGCTCCAAACAAGCACACAATAAGACCAGATACGTTCAAATGTGCCATGCATTATACGTGCACAGGCGTTCTTCCTGGCTATTCATTTGTAACAGCTAACATTGCATGCATTTAAAAGATCTTACTTACTTTACGCAAAGAGCCTAGCTGCACAACTCCACAGGGACCAACAGCTACTACAAGAATGGTCTGCATAAAAGGAAGAAAACAAAGAAAAAGATGTCAGTGGCACACTTTGAGGAAGTTATGGGCATTCATGTATGAGATCAGACAACAAGAACACTAAGAAAAAATCTCAAATACCTTAATTCCAGCAGAAATTTGACTCTCCCAAACGTTATGAAACTGTAATTAGAAAAAGATATCTCGTTTTGAGAACATGAATAAAGAAAAGTATCCAACTCAAGAGAAGAAGTTTCTAACCTCAAATTCTGAGAGACAGTTATCATAATATTCGGGGAATAACCATTGATGTTCACCAGAAACTGCAACTTGTCCAACAATCCTGTTAACATAGACATGATAAAATAAGAAGATCATTCGTTGCATCATTTCAGTAAAATATTCAACAAGAACCCCAAAATTTGTAACTAAATAGTAAAAGTCCCAAGACATTGAAAAAAGCTTTTTTTTTAAATGTCAAAGAAATAAAGCATAACTGTAAAATGCCAGACTGCATCATACACTGTTGAGCAAAATATGAAGTCGAGGAAGAGTAAAATCAGGCAAGCAATTTATTCTTACCCTTCCCCGAGAGAATAGACATGATAAGACATCTTTGCCACAGCTAAACCAAGGGGGTCATGTACTCCATGCATGTTTTTTGGTATAACGCTGGAATCCTTAACTTCCGGTGAGTTGTAAGCATCCTCCAAGGTAAGTACCCTACAAGTGTTCAATATTCTAGATATGAGAAACTATCTCTAGTCAACTAAAACTCAGATATAGAGAGCAATCTAAAGATAACGTAAGGCAGTCTGCATTTCAATATAAGGTTCCATATGTTCTCTTCCACACTAACAAGTTAGAGAATACATCTCTTAAACAGCTAAATCAATTACCACCAGTTCAACCCGGTCCAACCAAGCAAAGAGAAGTAAAAGAGATTTGTTTAGGTGACTCACATTCGAGATCCTCGATGATTGAGTTTCCAGAACACAGCATAGCTCCAGTCCGTGTTAGAGCAAAAGCTCCTTAGTATCTCCTGAGAACTAGAACCCATTCTAAAAGGCAAAAATCAACCCCCCCCCNTTTTTTGGTATAACGCCGGAATCCTTAACTTCCGGTGAGTTATTTATCCCATAGTAAGCATCCTCCAAGGTAAGTACCCTACAAGTGTTCAATATTCTAGATATGAGAAACTATCTCTAGTCAACTAAAACTCAGATATAGAGAGCAATCTAAAGATAACGTAAGGCAGTCTGCATTTCAATATAAGGTTCCAAATGTTCTCTTCCACACTAACAAGTTACAGAATACATCTCTTAAACAGCCAAATCAATTACCACCAGTTCAACCCGGTCCAACCAAGCAAAGAGAGTAAAAGAGATTTGTTTAGGTGACTCACATTCGAGATCCTCGATGATTAAGTTTCCAGAACACAGCATAGTTCCAGTCCGTGTTAGAGCAAAAGCTCCTTAGTATCTCCTGAGAACTAGAACCCATTCTAAAAGGCAAAAATCAAAACCCCCCCACCCTCTAATAGTATCCGAATCAAAAACGACAAATCAAGACAGAGACAGGGAGTTCTTTTTGATTCTATGTATGTGTCTGAATGAAGAAAACAAAAATCAGTTTTTTTACACTATCTATCTCCTCACCCACCCTATAAAAAAGAACCTTTTCGATGACATACAAAGTAAACTAACTACCTCTGTAAGAACCTCTTCCAGCTTGTTCCCTTCGCAAACCAGCTCTTGGTTTTATTGGCGGTCCTACTTCATCTTGTGAAATTTGCCTCTTACCCATCCCTCTCCCCCCCAAAGATTAAAACTTTTGAATCGGATTAACCAAAAAAAAACAAACCCTAAAGGAAACTAATTTAAACCCTAGCTCAAATACAACACACCAAAAGAAAGAATCAGAATTTCAAACAGTTGGAAACTGAGATAGATCTGCTGCAACTACTATTCGCCATAAGAGCAATCAAGATTGAAAATTCAAAGCTACAGAAGAAGAAGACAGTAGCAAAAAAGGAAGCAGAGAGAGAGAGAAGAGGAGACTGTAAAGAAGCAGAGAGTTTAGCTTATGTCAGAAGACATTGATTAACTTCAAGAACTGATCTCAGCATACTCTGCATCACTCAGACAAAGTTAAAAACTTACAATCTCAGCCGCGAGAGAGAGAGAGAGGTACGCTAAAAGACGTTCCTTTATTTTAAAGGGTGAAGAAGAAATCGAGCAAAGTAAGCGGGCGAATCACGCACCATGCTCATTTTAGCGACGGAAGAGGAACGATCGGTGTGCGCATGTTAGCAATTGGAGGTAGTGGGATGGTGAGTGTGTGTGTGCGCGCTGAGTTGAGGGGTATTGGGATTTTATGAAGAAGATAGATCTTCTTCCTCATCTCATATCATTCTCTCTCTAATAGTGTGTGTAAATGGCCAGCAAAATGATTCACCAACTGAATTTTTGCTTCCTTCTTAACTTTTTTTTTTTTTTACCTTTCTTTCTCACTACAAACAAATTACAAAAAATATATATATATATATATTACACATTTAACTAATTTATTTTATGTTTATATACAAAATCATCATAATAAATTTTAAAATCACCTTTAAACTAAATTAATAATTATATAAATCGACTGTCCAAACATAAAAATTTGAATTTTTGTTAACCGATTAATAAAAATAAAAAGTCCGCGTGTTCTCTACCGTGTTGGTTTCCTCGAAATTTATGTGGTTAGGTTTTAGAATATTGTATGTTGTCATAATATAATTCAGATTATGTGTTAATAACTTAATATTAGTATTGCTTCTAATTTCATAAGATAATTTTTTTTGAAAGACATCAAAATTTTAAATATATCTATTTTTTTGCAGTGAATTTGAGGATATATAGCTTTATAAAAAATATGATTTCATTTGCCAATATAAAGTTGAAACATATTGGACTTTATAGCTTGTCGATACATATTCTCACATTATGATTAAAACATATCTCTCCTTTTATTTCCCTTTTTGTATTGTCAACAAAAATCCAATGTCTTTTTCATACTCACTCATTTTGTCTTGATTACCATAATCATCCTTGGACAAAGAAACTACCCATCGAATAATTTATGTGCTGGCCTATGTTATTTTTGGTTGCGGGTCCGTTATATAACCATATTCACTTACTTCCTATCAATACAAATTCACATACTTAATTATCATTCAAATCCGACAACAAATTGCAGGGTTTATAAAATTTAGAGCTTGATGTATTAATATTTGACTATGATTTATGTGTTTGTCGTTTAATAAATCAAGACCAATCTGATTCAAACAAAAGAAGTACAATACCAAACCAACTATAACTAACATTTAAATCGCATCAACCCAAGAGTCAGTTATATGTTATTAATCAATATATATATATATATATGTATGTATATATGTATCATACCTAACCAAATCTAGATTGATCATTTCTAATTATAAACTATTCATGAATTGTTTGAAATAAGAGTTATAAAGAAAATGGTAGGTTGAATAAAATCTTTATAAATACACGTATATAGGTCATCATTCACAAGTCCTTCCTGTCGACCATTTGGTAAGTTCAGTAAGAAGCCAAGGGTACGGTAGAGAGTAATTTGAAATATGTGTATAATCTGATTTTGAGTTCCACTTGGAAATTAAAATGATGATGATGTTTTACAATTGATTGCTCAGTATATTCTATATGGAGGCTCTTATAATATGCTCTCATGACTTATTTCCATCAATGTGTTCTAATGCAACGCACCAACTCAACATCTCTTTCCCACTTTTCATCATTTTTATCTTTTACTTCTTTAGCTTAAATTCAATTAAGAACCCATATAAATATATTATCCCTTATTTTAATCATTGTTTTAGTTTTCCTACTTTATTTTCTGTGGTCAGTTATTTTCATTTTTCGAAACTTCTTAATAATATAAAAATTATTCCAAACAATGTATTAAGATTTCATACGAATGAGAAAACTAAATGAACCTGTTGCACCATAATGATATATTATACATATGGAGAAATTTTTGATCACATATATATGACATTGTTTGCCAAAAANAAAAAAAAAATGACATCGTCGCCTTTGAAGTAAGTCATTGTGATTTGCGATTGCTAAAGATTGTTGGAAAAAAAATCACCCTAATTATATATACATACTATAATTTGTGACGTTAATCCATAGATATATAACAGATTTAAAGAGCCTACATAAAAAATGAAGGATATAAGTGCACATTTGATGTTGAACTATAATTTTCTATTCCACCGAAAATTATATTAATTGTTTTCCGAAAGTTGGCATTAATTAGATCAAGCATGCCTGTATGAAATTGTTTCAATGTCTTTTAAATGAAAAAGCTTATGATAATAATGTTTTTAATGGACAACGTTTTGATCATTGATGACTTGGTCCGTAACCGATAAGCCAAGCATCATGCATGTAATCCCTTTAATTCTTTATATGGTTAAGAATTAAAAGGGAATACATTTGGTTTAGTTAAGTGCTTTGTTTTTCTGTTCGATTACTTTTTTTTATAAGAAAGCTTATATGTCTCACAAACTCACAAGGCTTCGTTTTGGAACCCTTTCTAAAACATTTTCGTGGTATTTTTGAGTTTATTAATAGTTTATAGGATTTATTTTTCACAAAAAAAAGTATAGTTAAACGGTGATCTAGTGACATTAAAAATGACAATTCAAAGTCACTAGTTCAGAATAATTTACGGCTTAGATGTTAGTATTATCAAACCAAATATCGAAAAGATTATTATGAGCTAAATGTATGGACTATAGTACATCAATGGATATTATAAATTTTTAAATATCAATCCATAGCTTTTAGAATTTGTATATCACACATTTTAGAGAGAGAAAAAAAAACTTAAAAATTCCTGCAATGTTCAAAAATAGAAAAGAGAAATAACATGAAGGTGGGATATCCATGTTCGTTGGTTTTTGAGTGTGTGGTTAATATGTTAGGCTAACGTAAACTAACATATTTTTTGTCACCCCTCATTGTATTGATGGTGGTGTTAGGGTGGATTCCTTGGTGGTGAGAGTAGACTTACTCTCATTGTTTGTAAACTTGTGGTTTCAACGTTCAAGTAATATAATTACAGATGACAAAAAAAAAAAAATATTCATGTTCTATGCACGAACGAAAACAAACGAATCTTAAAACTAGATTCCAAACTTAGGGGTTTGAAGGTTTCTCCAAAAAAGGGAATTGAGTCAGAAATTGCTTAAAAGAGTGGCAAAGGTCTCTCTGTTTTTCTTCTATAAAATATACTTTTTATATATATAAGTACTGTTTGGGAAAGACTTTGATTTTTATTTTTTTCAAAGGAAAACAATGAGACTTAGGAATGTATGATGGGGACTAGTTGTGGTCCAATACAAGATCTAAGGAATCTAATAATTATTGTCCTTATAAAGAAAAAAAGAAATCTCACTCAATCTCTCTCCCTTATACAAATTCCATTTGTTCTTCTCCTTCTGATATTATTATTTTTTGTTGGCTCATTGGCCATCAAACTTCAAAATTTAAACCTACCTCACTAAGTTCTTGATATCCTTCATTTTTATCTCTTGATGTATATATTATATATATCATATGGCTCTCGTTTTTTTTTTTTTTTAAATTTGTTTGCATTTTCGCTTATTTCATATATCATAGGCTTATTATTTATAGTTTTATGTTAATCATGTGTATTGATGGCATGGACAACAAAGTAAACTGAAGCTTTGTAAGACAAATAAGATGACTAGAGAGTCAATAAAGATGACCGGCCTAGAGTTGTTTATAGTGTTAATAGCTAATCTAGAATTCAGATATCGGAATGGCCTTATCCCCTGCTTTTTTTGACTAGTGTGGAATCGAGCTTGGTCATAATTGACATTCATAAAATCACTTAAGGTTTCTTCAACGACATAACATATTTTGAAAAGAACTGCCTTCCTAGGATTTTAAGTATGTTAGCATTCTTCTATTAAGCTTTCTGATACAAAATGTATCTACTAACATATGATAAAACGACTCTATTAATAGAGAAATAACATAATGGTCGAAAATAGATTTAAACACCCTGCTAAATAGTTTGTCATCCTACCTAAGCTGTTATAAAACGTGGTAACCGCGGCAGAGCCAATGGAACCGGAATCTCAAGAAAGTGGTGGAGCCATCTCTTTCTTGTTTTCTTCTTCTAGGCGCGATAGGATTGTTTGGGAAGATGCCAACTTGTTTATGCTGCACATTTACAGATGTTTACAGTGAGCAATCGAAAAAAAATATCCCGGACAATGTGTGTAAAGTAATATATATATGATGATGTTACTCACCATACTAGTACATCTCCACTTGCTGATTTTTTCTCAGACATCCATTCCGGGACAAGCTCTTGCAGTAAGATAAGTTGTTCTTCAACTTCTTCTGCAAAATGTAAGTTAGAAGAGAACAGTCAGACACTGATTAATATATGTAAAGAAAACATATATGTATTGAGATACACAGCGGTTAGAAGGGCTTACTTCTGTCAGTAATATCAGAATGACAAGCTATAATCTTGTGCACAAGCTCTTCTTTTGTGATAACCGAACGCCTTGTTGACTGAATTAAGTAATGGATGACATTGAAAAGTTTAGGTAGACAAGCGATCATCTTCTGCCTTCTTTTTGCCTGTGAGATTGCTGGATTTTGATCCTCAATTGCTTTCATCTCTTGTTCTTTTATCTACAATGAGTTAAAAGAAGATGAGTTATCTGAGTATGCTCCTCTTAATCTCAAACTAAAAAGTAAAAAGTAATCACAAGAACAGAAGGAACCACTGTTAGAGATGTATTACCAATGGTCGAAGTTTATCAGGAAGTAGGATTTCATCATCACTGGATAAATCTTCCTCTGGTACTGGATCAACGTGTTCATCAGCAGTCACATCCGTAGCTTTCGTGTCCACAGTGTAAGAGTCAAAGTTCATCAACAAGGAACGCCTCACAAGCTTAACCGGTTGATCAGTCGAAACATCATTTGGATTAATGGAATCACTGCTTCTTTTCTGCGGAAAAGCTGCCAGTGATGTACAGAACATCCGGGCAGGAGTTGAAACAAACTCAGGTGGAGTTGAAGCAACAACAGCTGGTGTTGAGTCAATTTTAGCCGGCGTTGAATGTACAATGTTTAGCGCAGACGAAGTTGGTTTGGCCATCTCTTCCATGACAGAACCGACACTCTCAACCTCAACTTTTGAGTTTTCATTTGGCTTCCATCTATTAAATAGCTCGGGAAGCGGTTCCTCTGGAACCTCATCACCCTAAAACCGATTAAAAAAACTCCATTAATACCTGAACAAAACTTAATAAAACCACACAATGTAACAGCCACAATCATAAAAAGGATCCATTTTTTTGCATCATCATAGGGCATTTCATTATACCTGAGGGTGAGATTTAACAAACTCTGCAAGTCTAGCCCTGAACACTTTCCGGAGATTGGTTCTCTTACTTTCAGATTCCGAATTGTCATCATTGTAATCAACAGCATCAGCATTGAGTGTAACATGAAGGTCTGGTTTCATACAGCAAGTTCTTTCGTCATGCATCAACACTCTCTTAATCTCAATAGCTTCTGGCAATATATGCTTAAGTTGAGCCAAGTGACTGTAGCTAAAACTCCTGAGATTCGTGAAAATTGTAATTGGTGAATCCACAAAGAACCCAGATCTAAACTATTCTAATCGAAAAATTCAGATCAGATTCCAGATTCTCAAAAATCGAAAATTTTCAGGAATTAGTAATAAATAATGTACCTTTGGGTTAAATGCTCGATGATCTTGGAGATGTTGGAAAATGTCGGCTTAGAACCTCTCAGTTTTGATAACATGATTGAACTATCCAACGCATCGAAGAATTTTCCCAGTGTAGAATTCTCCGGCGGCTTCTCCGGCGTGGGTAGAAGCATAGGAGACAGATTAGGGTTTCCGATCTGCGGTTTTGTTGAACATGGCGAATTCATAAATAATCGTTTCCTCGATTTGAAGGGAATAGATCTAGACGAACCCGGGGCACTCATTCGAGAGTCTCAGATGCGCAGAGAGAGAGAGAGAGATCGGCGACGATGATGAAGAGGAAGAAGGGTTTACAGAGTAGTTAGTGTTTTATTTATTTTAGGGTATTTGGCGCGAGTCTGACTTGTGCTTGTGCCACGTGGACTTCCCGCCGGACCCCGTCAGTTAACTTCGCGCAATTTTCTTATCCCTGTGGAAGGCCCATTAGGCCCAAATGGTGCTCTAAGAAACGTCTGTCTTTTTGTTTTTAGTGGCAGAACATATTTTCTTTTTACGACAGAAAAAAAATTTAGCCTACTTCGCTTGGATTACCGAAGTAGCTACGAGAAGGTCGCACGAAAGTTATATCCGTAAACACTACATAATCAGAAAGAGAATTGCCATTAAGGATTCAAGTATGTTATGTATATTAAGCATTGTGATACACAATAATGTTTATTTGATAGAGAAATAACTTTAAAGGTCGAAATTTGAAAATAGATTAGAGCATCTTTCCTATAAATAGACTGTCATCTACTTGTTTTTTCACCCCTTTTACACTTTCAGTACTTAGAACTTTATAACCTAAAGTCTCTACACATTTTGTCTCATGAATAATATAATTTTGGCAGGCCACAAAAAAAAGTTAGAAACCCAAGTAACCGCAGTCTACGGCACGATCTCATCAAGAAAGCAGTGGAGCCATCTCTTGCTTGTTTACTTCTTCAAGACGTGATCGGATTGTTAGGGGAGACGCCAATTTGTTTATGCTGCACATTAAAGATGCTTACATGAGCAATCGAAAAACCAAGAAAAAAGTGAGTTAAGTAAGCATGTAATATTTGACTCACCATACTAGTACATCTCCACTTGATGATTTTTTCTCAGACATCCATTCCGGGACTAGTTCTTGTAGTAGTACAAGTTGTTCTTCAACTTCTTCTGCAAAATGGAAGTGAGAGGACAACAGTTAGGATGGTTTTAAAGAGAAGTTATATTGAGATATTTTAGTGGTTAGAGGGGCTTACTTCTGTCAGTAATATCAGAATGACCAGCGATAATCTTGTACACAAGCTCTTCTTTTGTGATAACCCAACGCCTTATCGACTGGATTAAGTAATGGATGACATTGAAAAGTTTAGGTAGACAAGCGATCATCTTCCGCCTTCTTTTAGCCAGAGAGATTGCTGGATTTTGATCCTCTATCGCTTTCCTCTCTTGTTCTTTTATCTGAAAATGTGCACAAAAAAGATCAACTATCTCAGTAAACAAAGCCAATCTCAGTTTGCACTTCTTAATATCAAACTAATCACTAGAAGAAAAGAGATCACTAATAGAGATGTATTACCGCTTGTCGAAGTTTACTAGGAAGTATGCTGAGGATTTCATCATCGCTGGATACATCTTCTTCTGGTTGTTGATCAATGGGTTCATCATCAGGAAAATCCATAGCTTTCTCATCATCCTCAGGATAAGAATCAAAGTTCAGAGACAAGGAACGTCTCACGAGCTTAGCCGGTGGGTCAGCAGAAACATCATCAGGATTAGTAGTACAATCGCTGCTTCTCTTCTGCAGACGAGCTGCCAATGACGTACTCTTCAGCCGGGCAGGAGGTGAAGCAAATTCAGGTGGAGTCGAAGCAGCAATAACTGGTGTTGAGTCAATTGTAGCTGGTGTTACAGGCATGTTAGCCAGAGTTGACACTGGTTTGACTGGAGTTGGCACCATGTCAATCACAGAAAAAGTCGGTTTAGCAGGAGTTGAATTTGTTTTGCTCGGAGTTGGTGCGATGTTAATCAGAGACGAAGTTGGTTCAGCAGGAGTTGAAGCTGCTTTGAGTGGAGTTGATGTAAGTTTGAAGGGAGATGAAAACAATTTAGCTGCTGGAATAGAAGCCTTCTCTTCCATAACACTTTTAACCTCAACACTTGAGTTTTCATTTGGTTTCCCTCTATTGAATAGCTCAGGAAGCGGTTCTTCAGGAACTTCATCACCCTAAAACAGATAACAATAACACCATCAGTACCTAAACAACCATACAATGTACCTTCCAAAATCACTAAAAGAATACATTTTTCATCGTCATAGTAGTAAAATAGTACCTGAGGGTGAGCTTTGACAAACTCCGCAAGTCTAGACCTGAACACTTTCCGGAGATTGACCCTCTTACTTTCAGATTTCGACTTTTCGTCATTGGATTCAACAGCATCAGCATTGAGTGTAACATGAAGGTCTGGTTTCATACAGCAGGTTCTTTCGTCATGTATCAACACTCTCTTAATCTCCATCGCTTCTGGTAATATATGCTTTAGTTGAGCCAAGTGACTAAAACAAAACCTCCTGAAATATATTCACACCATACATATACATATATAGACTCATGAACTGTGGGTTTTGACTTTTGAATATCTATAAACAAAAGCTTTTAGAAATCAATATAAAAAAAAAAACACAGATCTAAAGAATTGTTTTGTCTTATCGAACTTATAAAGTAAAAAAGGCAAAGATCATCAAATTGGTTTTTAATAATTCACAGATCAGATCCCATCAGGAGACAACATAAACAAAATCTAAATCATTCATTTGTCTTATCAAGAGTCGTCTATAAAGCATAAGGCAAATACCAAATTTGTCTTATTTATTCAGATCAGAACTAATTAAAAGATTAATAATACCTCTCGGTTAAATGTTCGATTTTCCCAGAAATGTTTGAAAATGTGGGCTTAGAACCTCTCAGTTTCGATAACAAGATCGAACTATCCAATGCATCAAAGAAGCTCCCCAGAATCTCATACCTGCACAAATTCCAAAAACCCCAAATCAGTAAAAACTGAAAATTTGAGAAAGAATCAAAAACCCTAGAAATAATTATTAAAAAAAAAATACTTACTTCTCGGAAGCTTCTCTTTCTCAGGATTCTTACTAATTCGTTTAGAAGCCGAAGAGGATGACGAAAAAAAGAGCTTGCTTTTAGCGGATGAAGGAGCAACCGGATCTTCAGATCTACGACGAGATCCAGCGGCTTGACGAATCTCTTTCACTGATAAAGCGACAGATCGGTTTCTAGATCTGCTAAGCATGTTCTCAAGCGGATTCTCCGGAGTAGGCAACGCTACAGAAGACGGCGGGTTGGTGTTCTCCGTCTTGGGTTTCGAAATCGGCGAATCCATCTCTAACCGTTTCTTCGATTTGAATGGAATAGATTTAGAAGATGAACTCATTTTTTAAAAATAAATCTTTAACAATGTGTGCTAAGAGTATCAGATACAGAGAGAGAGAGAGAGAGATTGAAGATGATGAAGAATAAGAAAGGGTTTAGATTTATTTAGAGGTCTTGGCGCGCAATCCGACGTGTACCAATGCCACGTATACCTCCCGCGCCTATGCACCCGTTGCTTCCCGCGAAAATTGTATATCCTAGACGAAGCCCATTAGTTAGGCCCATTATGATGATGCCCTTGTTCGGATCATACATGTATCAATGTGTATGTACGAATAGAAGCATTTTATTAAAAAAAAAAATGGCTATTTAATATTTCAATATGAACTTATGACAAGAAAAAAAAAAAAAAAAAAANTATAAAGCATAAGGCAAATACCAAATTTGTCTTATTTATTCAGATCAGAACTAATTAAAAGATTAATAATACCTCTCGGTTAAATGTTCGATTTTCCCAGAAATGTTTGAAAATGTGGGCTTAGAACCTCTCAGTTTCGATAACAAGATCGAACTATCCAATGCATCAAAGAAGCTCCCCAGAATCTCATACCTGCACAAATTCCAAAAACCCCAAATCAGTAAAAACTGAAAATTTGAGAAAGAATCAAAAACCCTAGAAATAATTATTAAAAAAAAAATACTTACTTCTCGGAAGCTTCTCTTTCTCAGGATTCTTACTAATTCGTTTAGAAGCCGAAGAGGATGACGAAAAAAAGAGCTTGCTTTTAGCGGATGAAGGAGCAACCGGATCTTCAGATCTACGACGAGATCCAGCGGCTTGACGAATCTCTTTCACTGATAAAGCGACAGATCGGTTTCTAGATCTGCTAAGCATGTTCTCAAGCGGATTCTCCGGAGTAGGCAACGCTACAGAAGACGGCGGGTTGGTGTTCTCCGTCTTGGGTTTCGAAATCGGCGAATCCATCTCTAACCGTTTCTTCGATTTGAATGGAATAGATTTAGAAGATGAACTCATTTTTTAAAAATAAATCTTTAACAATGTGTGCTAAGAGTATCAGATACAGAGAGAGAGAGAGAGAGATTGAAGATGATGAAGAATAAGAAAGGGTTTAGATTTATTTAGAGGTCTTGGCGCGCAATCCGACGTGTACCAATGCCACGTATACCTCCCGCGCCTATGCACCCGTTGCTTCCCGCGAAAATTGTATATCCTAGACGAAGCCCATTAGTTAGGCCCATTATGATGATGCCCTTGTTCGGATCATACATGTATCAATGTGTATGTACGAATAGAAGCATTTTATTAAAAAAAAAAATGGCTATTTAATATTTCAATATGAACTTATGACAAGAAAAAAAAAAAAAAAAGATCTGAAAAAGACTGATGAAGCAAATTCAGATGAAAAATAAGAACAAGATTTATAATGGTTATGCAATGTTTATGCTAGTTCAGTATTTATATACATTCTTTGAAGACAAAAAAGAGAATCATTATAAAATAAAATAAAATAAAAAAGAAAGGAAAATCAACATAAGGAATCATATCAACAATAAAATATAAGATAAACAGTGTGACCCCAACAAAATCAAGTATAATCAATAGTTTAGTCTACATCTATACACTATGTTTTCTATTTTTCATTTTTTCCTTAACTTTTAATATTTACAACATCCCTATTCTTAATCTTATAATATAAATGTTAGATTTTTTTCAATTTTCATTTCTACACTTGTCTTACTAACAAAACTTTCACTTTCTTTTTTTCTATTATTGTTATTTTCGGTTAATGTTATTAATGTATATCTTTATTTTCCCTTATTCAGGTTTATCGTTTCCATTTTTTTTTTTTAATTTTATGAGATAATCTATGTAAATTTATGAAATGTAAGATTTTTTTTTCAATTTTCATTTCTACACTTGTCTTACTAACAAAACTTTCACTTTCTTTTTTTTTCTATTATTGTTATTTTCGGTTAATGTTATTAATGTATATCTTTATTTTCCCTTATTCAGCTTTATCGTTTCCATTTTATTTTTAAAATTTTATGAGATAATCTATGTAAATTTATGAAATGTAAGATTTTTTTTGTTCAATTTTCATTTCTACATTTGTCTTACTATCAAAACTTTCACTTTTTTTTTCTATTATTGTTATTAATGTATATCTTTATTTTCCCTTATTCAGCTTTATTGTTTCCATTTTATTTTTTAAATTTTATGAGATAATCTATGTAAATTTATGAAATGTAAGATTTTTTTTCAATTTTCATTTCTACACTTGTCTTACTAACAAAACTTTCACTTTTTTTTCCTATTATTGTTATTTTCGGTTATTGTTATTAATGTATATATTTATTTTCCCTTATTTAGGTTTATCGTTTCCATGTTATTTTTTAAAATTTATGAGATAATCTATGTAAATTTATGAAATGTAAGATTTATCATCACACAAAAAGAAATACTCAAGTCATTGTTATGAATTATGAAGTTTCAATAAACACAGATTTACATTTCTTTTATTGGTTTACTGATTTATCTTCTAATTTAGTATATCGTTGACAACAATATACTAGACAATAATGTATGATATAAAAGTCTTCGGCTTTGATTGGTAACACATTTAGGGGCGGTTATAGATTCAACCGCTCATTTGTTTACCAATCGGATGAGGGATTGAAATAGGCGGATGAAACGAGTGGTTGGAATAAGTGGTTAAAAGAGGCGGTTGGCAACCACCTTAAAATAGGTGAATGTGCAACCACCTTGTTTACAAAACGAGCGATTGGAATTTTTTAAATTATTTAAATATTATATATATATATATATAATTATTTATGTACTTATATTATTTACGTAAAGAGTTTTTAAAAATGAAATTGAAATTTTCTAAAAAAATGTTTAAATTTTAATGTTTTTTACAATAGTGTTTTTACTATTCCACCGCTTGTTACGAATCATAACTATTATTTAACCACTAGTTTGAATTTAACTATTTTTTTCTTTCATCTTTTGTAACTGCCTTCTCTACAACCGCTAACAAAATTTTAACCGCCTTGTTTAAATGATGTTACCAACCGAAGCCTTCGTTGAAAATACATAAAATTAAATCAATCTCACTACATTACATGAGTTTTACAATTTATCTAATAAAATCAAGAAATAAAACCATACAAATTCCAATTCTTATGTACTAACTTCCTTTACATTATATTCTGAATATAAAATTTTTGATACCAAAACTGTGTTTGCATTTTTCAGAATCTAATTAGGCTTAAATATTTTCAATTAAAAAAAAACTTTCTTGAGTTTATTTTTATTAACAATAATGTTTTAAAGAAGTTAGATGTATCAAATTGTATTATATAACACTCTAAATATATATAGTGATACTAACAAAATTTTCACTTTCTTTTTTTCTATTAATTTTTATATTTTCTGTTATTGTTAGTAATGTATTTCTTTATTTTTTCTTAATCAGGTTTATCGTTCCTATTTTACTTTTTAAAATTTTATGAGAAAATCTATGTAAATTTATGAAATGAACATTTATTATCATACAAAAAGAAATACACAAGTCATTGTTATGAATTATGAAATTTTCCATGTCAAAAAAAAAAAAAAAACTATATGAAAGTTTCGATAGAGACAGATTTACATTTCTCTTATCGGTTTATCTTCTATTTTGGTATGCATTTGACAAAAACATACTAGACAATAACATATGATATAAAAATCTTCTATGAAAATACACAAATTTAAATCAATCTCACTACAGGTTTACAAAAAAAAAAAAATCAATCTCACTACATTACATGAGTTTTACAATTTATCTAAATAATGTCAAGAAATAAAACCACACAAATTCCAATTCTTATGTACTAACTTCCATTACATTATACATTCTGAATATAAATTTTTTGATACCAAAACTGTGTTTGCAGAATCTAATTAGGTTTAAATATTGTCAATAAAAAAAACTTTCTTGAGATTACTTTTAATTAACAATAATAATAATATTTTAAAGAAGTAGATGTATCCAATTGTATTAGATAATGTTCTAAATATAGATCGTGATACCAAACCCTCAATTGAAGAATCTGATCTAGATACAAAAAAAATTACATTGTCAATAATAATGTGTCATTGACATTGACATTGACTCACTATCATTTATTTTCAAAATTAAGATTTTGAAAGTTTATAAATTTACTAATGTTGTTATCTCTTAATAGTACATACAATTAGCCCATCAGAATATGGTAGCCCACTAGAAAACAATTGGCCCATAGAAGATGTTTATTTTTTTAATTGTTTTTTAATATATGATATTAAAAAGGGGGAAAAAATAGTACAATTTTTGGCTTCAAGACTAAGAAAGAAACCAAGTTATTAATAATAATTAACCCTTTTTTAACCAAAGGATCGAAGCAAAAACTAAACCAAGTTATCACGTTTCTTTGGTTTGGTTAAAGTACTACTTGTGTAGAGGTGAAGAGAAGAAGAGGAAGACGAAAAGCCCAAAATCTAAAATTGAAAAAAATCGAAGAAGTACGTGCTTCTCCAAGCATAAAGGATTAATTTTTATTTTTAATTTCAATCACTCCTCTTTTCTTCCACGCAAACCCAATTCTCTTCATCTTCTTCTTCTTCTTCTTTTCCTTTTTTTCTTGTCTTTCCCCTAAATCGTTAACCTTTCGTCGATCAAATTCGCTCTTGTCTTTTCAACTTCCTTCTTCTTACATAGCCCCGCCGCCTAATTGAATTCACCCTTCTTTAAAGCTTTCGGCTTTTTAAAAGGCAAATAACTTGGTAGCTGCTTTACAGTCACGGGGGCTTTCTTCTAATTGCTGTTCCTTTCGTGGGTCGCTGGTAAGTTTTGATCTTTTTCATTCGTTTTCATAGATAAAGTTTTAATTTTTTTTTTTTGAATAATCGCACAGTGATTTTGAGGGGAATCACTTGGTGGGTTTAGAGGAGTTTGATCATCCGCTGTTAGCTTATGATGGGAATTGGGTTTCTAATTTCGTCAAGACTCGCTCCTGATTAAGTCGCTTTTGAAATTAGATAAACCCTTGTTCTATTGGGAAGCAATTCACCGTTTTTTTCACTTAGTCGGTTTAAGGGAATTGAGTTTGATCATGGCATATTGTTTGTGACAAGGTTGCGTGAACCTTGTTTCGGTCTCTCAATTGAGTATAGATTACTATCCATACGATATGTTTAGTGTTTTCTCATGTTGCAATGTTAAGGGTGCTGATATTATCTCTTATTGGTGAGAACGGAGTTGTGTTTGCTTTCTCTGTACCACTAGTTGTCATCAGAAGGCTGAGCATTTTGTGCATTGTCCCTAGATTCTGTTAGTGGGAGAATGTTTTTGTTGAATAAGGAATGAAATGTTTGAATCGAATTAGTCATTTGAGTGTCAAGCAAAAGTATAGGTGGGTCTTGTTTATATCTATCATGGTGGGAACCAATTATAGAAACATGTATTTACCAGGTTGAGCCACAAGTTCCGCATCCGTCATTAGTGATTTGCATTCTAGATAGTTTGTGTTTTTTTCAAATGTTTGATGCAGGATTTGTTGCTGGATTCTTGTTACACTTCAGAAATTTCCAGGTGGTAAGTGGGGAATGGACTGGCTGTTTTGTCCAAGCGTCCGTGTTTACAAATGATGAGCAGTGGGCAAAAGGGTCCAAATGTGTTCAACTTTTTTAAATGGCAACGTGGTGAATCATCATCGTCTTTGACTACTGGATTACTTCATCATGAGTCCCACGAGATTGAGCTATCTAACTATGGAGGAATACCAAGTCCTGGTAGTGAGAGCCCGTCGGGACTTCTTAATGGAGAGAGTTTAAATGTTCAACCAATTGCAGATTTGGATCTTTTTGTTGAAAGGCTCTACAGCTACTATAGAGACAAAGGCCTTTGGTGTATTATCGTAAAGTGGGCTGTTGAGCTTCTAAGTCTGGGCTTCATCATATGCTTCTCTGGGTTCTTCTTGTTGTATGTTGATTGGAATGGCCTTCAGAATGCAAAATGTGGAATGGATGCAGTTGAATCAGGAACTAAGCCATGTGATCTTGTAAAAGAAGCTATCCATCCCCATCCTTTATCCCCTTTCACGCTCACAACTGCTATAATTGTTGGATACTTGGCCCTCTTCTCTGTGTACTGGCTCTTCTGCTTCTTAAGGTTTTTTGCCCAATTTAAAGATACTTTGGACTTCCGACACTTTTATTACAACAAGTAAGTTGAAAGTTGCAACATGTTTTAAATAGTTATTGCCAGAATAAAACATGCATTTTAGTCCGTAACTGATTTTCTCTTGTATTCTAAATTTACAGTCTCCATGTCACAGACAATGAAATCCTTACTATGCCATGGGCAACAGTCCTTGAGAAGGTTGTTCAGTTACAAAGCTCACAACGCCTTTGTGTGGTTAAGGATCTTTCAGCTCATGATATGGTTATGCGTCTTATGCGAAAAGAAAACTACTTGATTGGAATGCTCAACAAAGGTTTGCTTTCTTTCCCAATTTCCCATTGGATCCCTGGTGCTGGTCCAGCAGTCAAATCTGCACCAGATGGGACACAGTATTACCTTGTATTGACAAAGACCCTTGAGTGGACCCTTAACTGGTGCATATTGCAGAGCATGTTTGACTGGTATGCTACTCTTCACGCTAATCTTTGTTCTAATCTAAAAACGGCTTTCTATTAACATTGTAGTTTTAGGATTTTATGAACTGCTAATGTGATACAAAAATTGACCAAGAGTTTCAATTTTCATGAATTGCTTTTCCTTGGTTAGACGATAGTGATCTTTTCAAGTTAATGAGATTATTCTGTTATAGAACTTTTGTCCCTGTATGTGTATATAATACGTGAGTGTGCCTACATGGGAGTGGCCGAAGTGCATATGTAATATTTCATATGAGTATGTTTCATCTCAGTGGCGTAAACTACTACCATGAAGAATAATGCCAAAGAATGAAAAATTCTTTGTACATGCTAAGTATTGTCCGTTTTCTCTAATTCAGGCTTTTTCATTCTGCAGCAACTTTCGTGTTAAAAGGGACTTTGTTTCAAATCCTACTACATTGAAGAAACGGCTATTTGTGGTTGGACTTGCTATGCTTCTGCTGTCACCATTTCTTGTCATCTTTATGTTGGTGTATCTATTCCTAAGGCATGCTGAACAGTTTTACAATCATCCAAGTACTGCATCTTCTCGAAGATGGTCCAATATGTCAAAGTGGCTCTTCAGGGAATTCAATGAGGTAAGTTGTCTTCATCTGGCCTTCATGCCCATAAATCTTCAATTTTTTCCAACTTTCTCCTTCCTTTCTAAATACATATGTGATGCCTTTTCTAAACGTGTTGTTTCTACAACAGGTTGACCATTTATTCAAGCATCGGATTAATAGCAGTGTAGTACACGCATCTGAATATCTAAAACAATTCCCCTCACCTATCATCTCAATAATTGCAAAGTTCGTCTCTTTTGTTTCTGGCGGCTTTGCTGCTGTTTTGATCATCATTGCGTTTCTTGAAGAATCTCTTCTAGAGGGCCATGTAAGAAATCCTAACAACGTAAAAAGCATTTGATAGATACATTTTCTAGGTATAAAGCTTGTTTTGCCATCTGTGTAGATATTCGGCCGCAATCTGTTTTGGTATGCTGCTGTTTTTGGAACAATTACAGCTATTAGCCGGGCTGCCATTTCGGATGAAGTTTTGGTCCTTGACCCAGTAGGAACTATGA
>NC_025691.1:4876572-4879346 GCF_000633955.1 Camelina sativa
AAGGGACTTTGTTTCAAATCCTACTACATTGAAGAAACGGCTATTTGTGGTTGGGCTTGCTATGCTTCTGCTGTCACCATTTCTTGTCATCTTTATGTTGGTGTATCTATTCCTAAGGCATGCTGAACAGTTTTACAATCATCCAAGTACTGCATCTTCTCGAAGATGGTCCAATATGTCAAAGTGGCTCTTCAGGGAATTCAATGAGGTAAGTTGTCTTCATCTGGCCTTCATGCCCATAAATCTTCAATTTTTTCCAACTTTCTCCTTCCTTTCTAAATACATATGTGATGCCTTTTCTAAACGTGTTGTTTCTACAACAGGTTGACCATTTATTCAAGCATCGGATTAATAGCAGTGTAGTACACGCATCTGAATATCTAAAACAATTCCCCTCACCTATCATCTCAATAATTGCAAAGTTCGTCTCTTTTGTTTCTGGCGGCTTTGCTGCTGTTTTGATCATCATTGCGTTTCTTGAAGAATCTCTTCTAGAGGGCCATGTAAGAAATCCTAACAACGTAAAAAGCATTTGATAGATACATTTTCTAGGTATAAAGCTTGTTTTGCCATCTGTGTAGATATTCGGCCGCAATCTGTTTTGGTATGCTGCTGTTTTTGGAACAATTACAGCTATTAGCCGGGCTGCCATTTCGGATGAAGTTTTGGTCCTTGACCCAGTAGGAACTATGAGTTTGGTGGTCCAACACACTCACTATATGCCTAAGAGATGGCGTGGTAAGGAAAACAAAGATGATGTCCGCTTGGAGTTAGAGACTCTGTTTCAGGTACCAGGTTAACTTATTAACTTCTTTTATCACAAAATTGCTTGGTTTAAGCTAAACGCCTATATCTAGTCACTGCCATCTTTCATGTAAACTTTGGAATGTTTTGTATTTGACGCTATCGAGATAATAACGGCAGTCTTATATTCCATATCACGATGAAGAGGGAATGCCAAATTTACTTAATTACCGTCATAGTGTAATGTAGCTAGGCAGCAAGACTAGCTATTTACTGGGTTTCTGAGGATATTCTTTGAATTTGTTTTCGTCTTCTTTCTATGATTCTATAATTCCTCTATATATGATCTTATTTCCCTTCTTGCTCGTTACTACTTTCTGAATGAATTTTATATAAATGATGCTAAAACTTCTGCACTGCTGCAGTATACTGGGATGATGCTATTGGAGGAGATAGCTTCGATCTTCATCACACCTTTTTTGCTTATGTTTGTCGTGCCAAAGGTATATTTCTCTCGCATTCGCTGTACTATACCCCATATCAATATTGAGAATATACAAGGATTGTGGTCTCACACATTTTGAGTTCTCTTTCCAGCGGGTTGATGACATCTTGCAATTCATCAAGGATTTCACAGTTGATATTGAAGGTGTAGGCCATGTTTGCAGGTAAACAACTCTTCTAGTTTTACTTCCCATGAATTGTTCTAAAGAAAATTACAATTAGGATTACATTTTGATCATTGGCCGTTTCGCTTGCAGCTTTAGTGCTTTCTACTTTGAGAACCATGGAAATATCAAGTATGGTTCACCACGTAATGCACCGCGTCGTGAGCAGAGAAGCTCACAAGGGAAAATGGAGAAATCATTTTTGAGGTTTGAGGCAGAATATTGTCTTCTTTTTTTTCTTTCTCTGCAACGTATGAATTCTTTTGGAATAATACATGCAAATCAGTGTTAAGTGTTCCATTTTATTTGCNATTTTTTTCTCTGCAACGTATGAATTTTCTTGGAATAATACATGCAAATCAGTGTTAAGTGTTCCATTTTATTTGCAGTTTCCAGAGTAGTTATCCTACTTGGGAGTCAGATTCTCTTGGGAAGCAGTTTCTGTCAAATCTCAGAACTTTCCGGGATCGAAAGCTTCATGAAATCAACACAAGACACTCATGTTCTCCTAGTAGGGCGTGGCGAGAAAGTACTTTATACAGAGACATTCCAAGAAATCCACCTGCTTGCGGAAATCACACTGATTCCATGTGGCTGATTGATTCAGATCAGAGGAATCATCCTTATCTTCTTGACTGGTATTACACCTCTCAGGCTCACAACAGAACCGAGCACCCAGTAGAGAGAGAGAACGAAATCTTAACTGCAAATCAGAACTCTGCGGACTGTTGGCCTCCTAATTTGGGAATCCTTGGTGAAGATAGCAGAGATATGCTCAACATGGAGGCAAGCACATCGGGTCAGTTCTTCAGAGAGAGCATTCTGCGCAATGACCAACCCGATGGAGAGGAAAGTTATGGGAATCAGCATCCTCTTGATGGTAGGAACCAGTGGTGGGGAAGAGGCGACCGCTCTCACATTGGCACATCTCATCCGGCTACCGCCAATAGCTTCATTGAGCCACCTGATTTTATAAACCGCTACACAGCAGGAAACTTGTTAGACAGCTCATGGGGCAGAAGAAGCATTGTTGAAGAAGGAGATGAAGAAGAAGAATTGGATTGGGAAGAAAATGCAAGAAGACAGTTGTCCAGGACTACATTCATGGATGATGATCATGATATTGAAGCTGGGGTTGATCTCCATTTCGACGATGTATATAGTTCAAGACCTCAACAAACTTCATCATCAAGCACCACATTAGGGTGAACAACAATGAATTTTTTTGATTCAAAGTTGTTTCTTTGTTTTTTGTTTTTTGTTTTTTAAGGTCGATGAAGGAAGATAAAAGAGATGCTTTCTAGAAAGTGTTCTCTGGTCTTGGAAAAAATCTGGGAATAATAACATGTTTCTCTTTTATCT
>NC_025691.1:4879373-4889951 GCF_000633955.1 Camelina sativa
AGAAGGAGATGAAGAAGAAGAATTGGATTGGGAAGAAAATGCAAGAAGACAGTTGTCCAGGACTACATTCATGGATGATGATCATGATATTGAAGCTGGGGTTGATCTCCATTTCGACGATGTATATAGTTCAAGACCTCAACAAACTTCATCATCAAGCACCACATTAGGGTGAACAACAATGAATTTTTTTGATTCAAAGTTGTTTCTTTGTTTTTTTTTTTTCTAAGGTCGATGAAGGAAGATAAAAGAGATGCTTTCTAGAAAGTGTTCTGTGGTCTTGGAAAAATGTGGGAATAATAACATGTTTCTCTTTTTTTTATTATCTTGTTTCAAGCTAACATTACATGCAATTCTTTATTGTTGTGTATATAAAAAGTTCCTTTAAAAATTGGCATTTTGTTACTTGAGATTGTTACATCTCTTGTCTTGTGAAAGAAGAGAGACGAAACAGGAGATCTCTATGTAAAGATTGCCAGCAGAAGACGCAGGAGTTGAAACTAGCTTTGATCATGACTTCTTCAGGGGATATTATTGTTTTATATACTAAGGGTGCGTTATGGCTCTTTACTATCTTCCTAAAAAATCATAAGTATTACATTATGAATAATTCTGTGGTCTCTTCTTCTTCTCTCTCTCTCTCTCTCTCTCTCTCTCTCTCTCTCTACTTCTATTTCTTTTTTGTTCTAATCTTCTCCTCGAGTAACTCTCGGTCGAGTTCATACATTCTGATCATAGCATGCATGTTCTCTAGTATCTCATGCAGCTTTCTGCTATCAGTCCCATCACATCTCAAATGTACCATTGGGCCGTGCAGGATCTTGTTCACTATTTCTCCGGTTAGTTTCTCTACTGCTTCCTTTGTCCTCTTGTCCATGTCATTCCCATTTTTCGACATGAATGCTTCAACCGAAGCCGCTCTGATTCTCTCTGCTTTGCTTCTTAATTTCTTGATTGTCGGGCCCGTCCCCAACGAATCCCTCCACCCTTCAAACTTTATTAATTCCTCTGTAATTATTGCCTGAGCTTCCATTGCTTTCCTCGCTCTGTCTTCCTTATTGGCAGCAACAACTTCATTAAGGTCATCCACGTTGTAAACTCGCGCACCGTCTAATTCAGCAACACAAGACCCAACGTTTCTAGGAACAGAGATATCAACAAAGAGCCTCGCATTATCTGCATCACCACCTGCAAAAGAAGGAGGAGGCAGCATCTCTACGTGATCCTTCAAGAACAATGGTGTCTGAGATGCTGTGCTAGTAAAGATCACGTTGGCTTCTGCAGCACAAGCTAGCATCTCCTCAAGCAGTTTATAAATAATCTCAACTCCAGGCCGCATCTCCTTGCGGATAGCTTCAACTCTCTCTTGGCTTCGGTTCACAACCACAATTCTAGTACAACCTTTAGCAACAAGGTGCTTGATCACAAGCCTCCCCATATTTCCTGCACCAACCACCAACATCATAGCAGACGATGCAGATCCTGGACGCTTCTTGAGAGCAAGTTCAACGGCAGCAGAGCTAACGGAAACAGCCCCAGACGCGATATTAGTCTCATCTCTGGCACGCTTTCCAGCCGAGATTGCCTTTTCAAATAGCCCACCTATAATCCTCCCAAACCCATTGCCTGCATCTTTACCTATTACACTAACTTGTTTAACCTGTGCTTGTATCTGACCTTCACCTAAAACAAGAGAGTCCAGACCAGCTGAGACTTGAAACAAATGTTGAGCAGCGTCCTTATTGTACAACAGAAACCAGTGCTGACGGATGTCCTCAACTGAGACTCCACTTCTCTGGCAAAGACATAGGCAATATCATTATTACGTACACTGATTGTAACACGGTGACTGAGGTAAAAGGGAAAAAAAGGAGAAGTCTTTAAGAAAAAAGAAGTAACCTTGGACATCCATTGAGTGACTTCTTTAACACCACGGTAACGAGATAAAGCAGAAACATAAATCTCGAGCCTGTTACAGGTACTGAGCACAGCAGCTTCTTCAATGTGATTCAAAGCGCATAACTGACGAATAGCTAGTGGCCATTCAGCTTCTGGAATTGCAAGCTTCTCACGCATCTCTAAAGGAGCTGTGTGAATACTTAGCCCAATCACCACAATGCTGCTTCTCTCCTTTGTGTATCTTAATTGGTACATTAAAAACAAAAAAAAACAAAGACTTAGCCTTTATATAAACTAATCGATGATCAAAAATAAAATGAGATTCATTTCATTACTGTCAGTTATAGAAGAGTTCTTAAGCTGATTCAGAGACGATGAGTCGCTGGACGAAGAAAGCTCGCAACGTTCTCGCTGGATCAGACCTGTCCTCCTTGTCCTGTTATTGTTGTTGTTGTTCATCGGAATCCAAAACAGATTCGGATAATGGTGATTCCATGACGACGACGACGACGACGTCTTCGGGGTAACAACGACAAAAGCCGCATTAGAAGAAACCGCCATTGCTACTTTGATGAATTTTACAAAGCAAATCGGAGAAGACAAACAAAACAAGGATTATTTATGAATGAGATGATGCGATTTGAATCAAGAGGTGGATCCGGGTCGGGTCGGGTCGGGTCAAAAAACGAAAACATAAGTCCTCGGCAATCGGGTTTCGGTTCTACCCAATCGGGTTTCAGGTAAATCGGTATAAGACCTATAGATCCCATTTGGTAATTTACAAAAAATTCGGTTCAGTACGGTTAGTAACTGACCGGGTTCAGAGCGGTTTTCTACTCCAATACAAAATCCGAAATAACCCGAAATTTTTCTGGGTTATAATTGGTTCGGTTATTTTCAGTAACCAAAGTACTCAAATAACCGACTAAAACCCGAGATAACCGATTAAAATCATAAATACCCATGTAAATAACAAAAATAACCGATTAAATCATAGTCCATTCGATAATTCTGCTTAACCCGAACCCTATCCAATACCGCTTTTATCGGTTCGGTTTCGGTACGGTTCTTTGGTACCGGATATTATGCCTAGGGCTAGCCTTAGTGAGTCAAGGCCTTATTAGGCCTTTAGGTTAAACGGATCTAAAACGGTGGCCCAATATACTTAAATTACAACCCGAACCCGGACCAGAGTCCATTTTACCAAGACCTCTTAGCCCATTCGATAATTCTACTTAACCTAAACCCTACCCAATACCACTTTTATCGGTTCGGTTCCAGTACGGTTCTTCGGTACCGGATATTGTGCTCAGGGCTAAACATAACAGAAGGGAAATTGAGATTTTTGATTGGACGAAAAGTTTAATAAATAATTAAAAAATAACTTTTTAAAAAAACGAGAAAATTACAAAAACTTTTTAGGGTTTTTGGATTTTTTGTTTGTTTTTAAGGGTTTTTGGTAAAGAGAACATTTTTCTCCGACGCGAGTTTCCGGCGATGAAGAGTGAATCGATTTCTCTAATCCGTCGCTTCCGGTACCACAAATTCAGACTACTCCAACCTCTACTCCACCTCAACGATGCTTCTTCTTCTTCTTCTTCCTCCTCTGCTCTGTTCTCCCCAACACGAAAAATCTCAACTTGTTGCAGAACCAATCCACTGATCAAGAGTCAGTTCTGGGTTAATCCATATCGGAACTTTAATACCCATGTGGAGGAACCACCGGAGATTTCGTCTAGAGATAAGGAAAAGATCGATCTTGAAGAAGCGTTCGAGTCGGCGACCACCACTAATGAAATGGTCCGTTTGTTTAAAGAGATGGAGTTGTCTTTCGAAGGTAACGAGTTGGGTTTATCGGCTCTCAAACTCGGGCTCCATCTCGATCGGGAAGGTGAGGATCCTGAAAAGGTTCTGTCTTACGCTAATAAAGCTCTTAAATCTTTCGATGGAGATGGGAATAATCAACCTAATCTTCTTGTTGCCATGGCGTTGCAATTGATGGGCTCTGCTAATTTCGGGTTGAAACGTTTTAGTGATAGCTTAGGTTACTTGAACAGAGCTAATCGTATTCTAGTTAAGTTAGAAGCAGATGAAGATAATGCTGTGGAAGACGTTAGGCCTGTTTTACACGCCGTGCAGCTCGAGCTTGCTAATGTTAAGAACGCTATGGGAAGGCGTGAGGAAGCTATTGAGAATCTGAAGAAGAGTTTGGAGATAAAGGAGATGACTTTTGATGAAGATAGTAAAGAGATGGGTGTGGCGAATCGTGGTCTGGCTGATGCTTATGTTGCGGTTTTGAATTTTAACGAGGCTTTGCCTTATGCGTTGAAGGCTTTGGAGATTCATAAGAAGGAGTTAGGGAATAATTCAGCTGAGGTTGCTCAGGATCGAAGGCTACTTGGTGTGATTTATAGCGGTTTAGAGCAGCATGACAAGGCGTTGGAGCAGAACAGATTGTCTCAGAGGGTTTTGAAGAATTGGGGAATGAAACTGGAGCTGATTCGTGCTGAGATTGATGCTGCTAACATGAAGGTTGCTTTGGGGAAATACGAGGAAGCGATTGATATATTGAAGAGCGTTGTTCAACAAACTGAGAAGGAGAGTGAGGTGAGAGCTATGGTGTTTATATCGATGTCGAAAGCTTTGGTTAACCAACAAAAGTTTGCTGATTCAAAGAAATGTTTGGAGTTTGCTTGTGAAATCCTCGAGAAGAAAGAAACAGCTTCCCCTGTAGAAGTCGCTGAAGCTTACTCGGAGGTAGCGATGCAGTACGAGTCAATGAACGAATTTGAAACTGCTATTTCGTTATTGCAAAAGACTTTAAGTATACTAGAGAAGCTTCCTCAAGAACAGCACTCAGAAGGAAGTGTTTCTGCTAGGATAGGTTGGCTGCTTCTATTCTCGGGCCGGGTCTCTCAAGCAGTTCCTTACTTGGAAGGTGCAACCGAGAGGTTAAAAGAAAGTTTTGGTGCTAAACATTTTGGAGTTGGTTATGTGTATAACAATCTTGGCGCTGCTTATTTAGAACTCGGGAGACCTCAATCTGCTGCTCAAATGTTTGCAGTTGCTAAAGACATTATGGATGTCTCACTTGGTCCTAACCATGTTGATTCAATTGATGCTTGCCAGAATCTTTCTAAAGCTTACGCCGGGATGGGAAAGTACGTAAATTTCCGTTAAACGCAACTCACTCTTTGATGTGACTTCATCATTTCTCTTGAAAGAGTTTAATGTCCTTACCATTGTTTGCTTGCTTGCTTGGTTACAGTTATAGCCTTGCAGTGGAGTTTCAACAGCGAGTGATCGATGCATGGGACAATCATGGAGATAGCGCGAAAGACGAAATGAAAGAAGCGAAAAGACTTCTTGAGGATTTGCGATTGAAGGCTCGAGGGGGCGTTTCAACAAATAACCTTCCGAATAAGGCTTTACCTTTACCCAAGACAAACCATTCATAGTGAACTCTCAGCACCAAAAAAAAAGAATAGCACCTTCTGTTTTTTAGCATATGGTACTAAACTTTTGTTTTGCCATTTGCCACTAAGTTTTTTAATTATTATCTATTTCATACTTCGATCATTTAAATTTCACTCCAATTCATAGAAGTTGATGTTTGAGCTTTGTTCCAAACAAAGCAATATAATAATTTTTGTTATAATGGTGTAATGTTTAAGAGTAGAAAGTGTAGTTTAGTCATTTGAATGCATTATACTTGTGTGTGACTTCTTTTTTTATTTTTGGGAAAAAATCCCAAGGAAAGGTCATGTGGTGTGGTGTTCGAGTGGTCATAGTTTTTTTTTTCTCTGGTGTAAACGCTTTGAATCACAAGATTATCTTATTTTTGTAATATATATGTTTTGGAGATTAGTTTGGAGGAGTTTGAGACAGAATTTATTTTAGCAAAAAAATAAAGGTGAGAGAAATGTAATAAATAGGGGTATTTTGCGGTAGAATTATTTCTTTTGGGTCTCAGGTCCAACACAATAATGCTTGACGACGACTATTGGTCCAAGTCCAAAAAAGTCTGATATTTTTGTTTTAAGGTTTAACGGAGCTATCTCAAGTTTTGTCCTAATTCACATTCCTAGTAGTGATCCAAATTAGTAAACCAATTGTGAACCAAATTAGAGAGTCGAGTCAAGTCAACTTGAGGCATGTATGGCCAAACTAGAAAAGCCTAGTAATTAATATTTGAGGCAACTTTTTTGACCCTAACAGTAACACCTAGCTCCGTGCTTTAGCTTTAAGCCTTTAACTGAAGTGCCTAATCATATGACCTAGTTGCAATTTGATGAGAAAATTTCAGTCAAAACTTAGAAAATTTTAATGTAACTAATTAAAAGGGATTCTAGCCATTTTTTTTTTGTAAATAATAGGACTCGTTTCGTAACCATAATTCACAGCACAAAGTTTTCCTCTAATCGAACAAACTGTTGTCATATACGTTTTTGGTTTACCAACATTTTATTTATTAATTTCTTTAAAAAAAAAACAAATTTGCCGCCGCCGGCGTTAAACGATGATAATTAGAAGAAGAGACATATGATTCGGATACAATTGCTTACGGAACACTCTCGCCGCCTCTCCTTCATATATATTTTATTGGCTTTTTACAGTTTTTTTAATTTATGTGCATACTTTTCAAGTTTTATATTTGCATTTGAATATTTTTGTAAGAAAGCAAAGAAGAAAAGATTCTCTGATATGCTCATGTGTCCCCATATATGGATGAGTGATGGACTAAGTCATGGCAAAAACTAATAGACACGTGCTCTTATTGAAGATGCATGCACTTAATTTGATGAATGAGATACACACTTTCTCTTACTTTAGTTCAACTGGTTTTAACGCCCTTTGGATTTAAGAAGTTTCTAGATCTTTCGGAGTCGGAGACCAATTAAGTTACTTTATATTATTGTATTTTTATATGGAGTAAAAAAGACACTATTCTTTTTCCATTCTTTAAAACTCCAATTTTTATTAAGTTATGAGTGGTGAAATAAAATACAGAACTCTGTTTTTGAATAATGTACAAGGTTGAAAAAAAATGTACAACCACGAAACAGATACCACATTTTTACAAACTAGTGACTCGCTCGCAAGGTTAGCACAACGTTGAAAAAAAATGCACAACCACGAAACAGATACCACATTTTCACAAACTAGTGACTCGCTCGCAACTCGCAAGGTTAGCTCATCAACACGTTTCCAATATTATCATATGACTCAAAGTTGTCTAACAGTCTAACTGTCTAAGTATGGTAAACAATTTTTTTTACAAAATCCACAAATGCCACTAAAAAGTGACTTTTACATCATTGATTTTAAAAGAAAAGATGAACTACGTAACGTAACGTAGGTCATATAGTCAAACCGCCCAGTTGAAAACAACTTGCCTAACTAATTAAGATTTAAGAGTGTCATCATATATCGGCCGGTCTAACGATTAGAAGAATTTACACAATCTAGATGGTCTTCATATATTAATTATTTAGTATTTGATTTTCTAATTATTCAACAACGTCAAGTAATCATAAAATAAAAAGCTGTTCGAATTAGGCCTCGTGGGGATTTGCTTTTCTCCCTAGTTTGAAATTCGTTTGAAAGATTAGAAAAGTACTTATCAATTAGACGTTATTTATTTAGTCTATTAGTATAATCTATACTAGTATTTTTGCAGCAGTTTTTGCTCAAAAATACTTTTTGGAAAGTTTTTACATTTAATGCACTGATTTTAATATTAGTTACCAAAAAATTTAAAATTAATTATAAGTAAGATTTAAAAAAATATGGAAATCTTTCTACCTCATTCAAACATAAATATATGATTGCTTTTTATTTTTATTTGAATTTCTATTTAAATTATCGTGAATTATTTTATAATACATTTAGTTAATAAAAATTGTGATTTTTTCCTACATATAATGTAATAAAAATGTTTAAAAACCGACATATATTACTCAATAGATGAATAAAGAATACGGGTACAATATCCCACATCGCCTAAAAAAATTGGGCAATAGTTCAGAGTCATACTACCAAAGAGACCAAAATGATTCATAATACAAATCAGTAGAAAACTTGATTTATTAGACATTCAAACTTAAAAAAAAATTATTTGGTTTATTGATTTATTCCAGTTTTTTATTTTAAAGATTTTTAAAAAGTTAAATATTATAAATATTTATATTTTATAAAAAGTATAAATATTATAAATATTTTTATTTTAAATTTAAACTTTATAAAATTTAAAAATATTAATAATATTTAAATTTTTATGAAGTTTCAAATATTATAAATATTTAAACTTTATAAGAAGTTTAAATATTTCAACTTTTAAAAAACGTTAGAAGACCTTTAAAATATTAATAATATATTTAAACTTTTATGAAACTTAAAATATAATAAATACTCAACCGTTTTAAGAATTCCAAGTATTATAAATATTTAAATTTTATAGGAAGTGCCAATATTATAAAATATAAATGGTTACAACCTTAATAAATTATCAACGCAATCTAATATTTATAATAAAAAACAATAAATATTAAAAATTAAGATTATGTAGTGCAAGTTAAAATATCTCGGAACAGAGTTATATAGCGGGACGGGTTTTGTCGATATTTATATAAATTTAAAATATCATTAATTTGAAGTTAAATGGGTAAAACATCATTTTATTATTTTTTTAACACTATCAGTATCCGAGAATAAACATAACTAATTAAATTGATTAATAAATATTATGTAAAAAAAATTATAGTGCAGTAGTTTAAACCATAAAATTATTAATTATTATATAATTATAACATATTTAACCAACAAATACAACTTATAATTTAAATGTTTTAGTTATAAATAATTTGTCCCGCGGTGTACCGCGGGTCCTAGTCTAGTAATATATTGTATGTTTTACATTTAAAAACAAATACCATACTAAAGCATTTTACAATACTGTATTTAAATAAACTAGGTTAGACCCGCGCTACGCTGCAGAATTTTTTTTTTTTTAACTATTTTTGGATATATTAGATTGATATATGCGCTGTATCGTAGAGTTGTTTATAATAGTTTTATGTTTATTTTTTTCTTTTGAATTTTTTGTAAGCATAATTTGTTTATTTGTTGTTTGGAATCAAATATTATAATTAATAATGTTTTTGATAGAGTTCATAGGAAGACATCACTTTATCACATCAGGTTTTCAATTATAAACCACATTGGCTAGATTACATTGACATACCCTTAACCCTTCATCTTTGTTCTGCCATGAGAAATACAAATAAGGTTATCCACATAAATTTATGTCATAAGATAACGTAAAGAATCTGCAAAACTAAGAAAGTTTATTACATGTACTTTATATGCAGATGAACAAGTCAAGAAAGATACGGGATATAAGAGAAATTAACATAGACATTCAGTTTTGACCATACATCTTGAAGTAACAAAACGGGATAATAGAAGAAGCATTTGTGAGGTTCCAATCCTAAGAATTTAAGGTCCATTACTGTTGTGATTTGTTGCTACTAACATGAAAAAAAATCTTAAAACAATTTAGCAATCATAAATTCTTAGAAGTAAAGAATCGTAAGGCACTGAAATACGTGATCCAATCGTCCATCCAATTAGTTCATAGACTTCATACGCTTACACCGAAACATATTCCAATGTATATTAACTTGCTTTGTGATCCCAATTGTTATCATTACCTTAAAATTAATACTAGAGGCAAAAGCAAAACTGAGATTATCTTAGCAATCAGAAGATAGCAAAACAGTTGTGTGGGAGATTAATTACCTTATGCATATGAACTCTTTTCTGAGTTTTTTGTTTTGCCGTTTCAGACTTCTAATTGCACCTTTGATTCACTTAGTTCCTCAGCTTTCTGTTTTGGCTCTTCAATCATGTCACAAAGCAAATAGAGTATATCAGATCATGTGGCTGTAAGATGAAAATCGAAGAAAAACATGGTTACTGCAGAGCGGCTAGGGCTTTGATGAGAAAGTTGCTGATCAGGTAGAGATGATTTTGATTGGACAAAAATGTTGAGCTATGTTAATCTATATTAACATTTTTGAAATACATTTTGTGTTATGCCCTTTTCGTTTTGTTTATTTAAAAAGTTATTTACAACATTAATCCCTAAAAAGTTTCCAAAACTAACATTACATCAGATTTTGTTTCCTAAATATTTTAAATTTCATTCCAACTAAAAAATAATAGCAATCAATATCGAAATAAAAACTATCATATATTTAACCACACATTCTGTTGTCACTACAAGAAAACAAGCCTTTTGCGAGGGCACATTGCGACGGAGTACAGCTCTCGCAAATTTGCGATAGATTTGCGAGGGATTTACTAGAAAATAAAAAACCATAGCACATCCCTCGCAAATTTGCGAGGAACTCAGTCGTCGCAAATCCACTGCTCAATTGCGACGCATTTACGACAAATTCGGTGGGAAGGTCCCTTTCCTCGCAAATCCATTGCAATATTGCGACGATTTTGCGAGAACATACTCCATAGCCAATTTGCTATGGAATTGCGAGTGATTTGAGAAAGCCATAGCAAATCCATTGCAAAGTTAGGATAATAAGTTTTTATAAATATTACAAAACTTAATATAATTATTCTGAAATACATTTGAATGTGTTCATAAGGTGAATTTACTAA
>NC_025691.1:4891547-4914243 GCF_000633955.1 Camelina sativa
GGGTTTTTATTTCAATTTTTGGGTTTCGAATTCCATTTTGGATTTTTATTTCAATTTTAGGGTTTTTGTTTCAGATTTTGGGTTTCAAATTCGATTTTGGGTTGCGAATTCGATTTTGGTTTTAGGTTTCTAATTATATCAATTTTAGGGTTTTTACCTAATTCAAATTTAGGGGTTTAATCTAATTTGCTTTAGGGTTCTAATTATATCGAATATGAGGGTTTTAATTTAGTTTTTTTTGGACTTGTTTTTTAGATGTCTTCACAAGAGAACCAAAATTATTCTGGGAGCCAAAACGTTTACAGAAGATTTATATTTTCTCAAGGGTTATCTCCTCCCATGCCTTCTCGAAGGTTACCTTCTTCTGCCTCTGCTCCAAGGGTAGCTTGTCCCGCCTCCTCGCAAGGTACCTCACCGGTGATCCAAGAGAATCGTTAAGGAACCTCATCTTCCACCACAGCAATCGACTTCGCGTGTCAACGATGAGTCTACTCGGATCTCTTTTTTTACTTTGGAAGAGCTACTTGCAAGTCCCGCTCGTGCTAACTTAAAGAAATTGGACCCTGAACGCCCTCCGGATACTCTATGGTAAGAATGTAGTTAGGGTTGTTTAATTTTTTAGATATATTTTCATTGATCCTCATTCCTTTTTTTCTGGTGTTTTGTAGGTTTGACGAGGATCCTCCAGTTGCTGCTATTATTCGGGGCATCTTTGAAAGAGATTTCAAAGGAGCTCATGCCAATTGGACCCAAACACCAGGTGCGGTTGTAAACCGGTGGTTTGAAACTTTTGCGGTAAGTTAAATGTTTGTTGATGTGTTTAAATTACAGATTTTGTTTTTACTTACTTGATTCTGATTTTGATTCATGTTATGTTTTTACAAGCAAACATATAACTGGGACCAGTCCATCAATGGGAGAGTTCGAGCCGAGTTTGAAAGCAAGTTGAAGACCCGGATGACTGATCAAGTGTCTCGGTGGAAGTCTAAGTGGAGAGTAAAAGGTGATGATGCAAAGCCGCGGTGGCTTGATCCGACAGTATGGGACGGCTTGGTCAAGTTTTGGTGTGAACCAAAATCTGAGGAAAAGAGCATCAATAGTCGAAATGCTCGATACAGTGATCCTGATGGCACTGGAATGCATAAACACCGGTCTGGTCAGACCTCCTTTAAAGCTCGTGCACGAAAACATGTAAGTATGTTTAGTTAGTTATTTAGTACAATTACCTATAAATTCTTGCTTTAGTCTAATACTTTGTTGTTTCATATCTTTGTTAAGTCGGAGATTACTCGTGAGGCACTTCCTGATTTCTTGAAAGTCCTAGAAGATACTCATAGGAAACCTGATGGGTCGTTTGTGGATGGATTATCTGAGAAAGTATACCATGAAGTGTCATCGAGGATAACTGAGGCTGAAACTGGGCTATGCTCAGGGGACAACATAAAGAGTAGTGCGTCTGGCGGATTGTCAGTTAGTATGAAGAACCGAATTTTTGCTGAGGTAAATTCTTGAACTTTACATAGTGTTTTGTTTTATATCTTTGAACTTTACATTGTGTCTCTGTTTTTTGTTGTTTGCAGGTTGCTCCGAAGAAGAAAAATAGGATATATGGAGTCGGTACTATGCAAACTGAAGCATCTTCAGCTCAAGTTGTTCTGACGCCTACTCCGACTGAAGATCCAGTCATTCTAGCTGAGAAGCTTTCTCAGGCCGAAGCTGTTCTTGCGAGTCAGTCTACTCAGCTAGAAGATTATGCATTGAAGTTGCAACAAAATACTCAGAAGATGCATTGCTACGATGTCTACTTCGATTATCTATCTGAGAAGAACCCTGAGTTTGCTGCAAGATTTCCCCGACCTGAGACTGATGCCACCAATGAGACCAGAGCAGGAGATACCGGACCTGAGACCGGAGCAGGAGGTATCACGAGACCAGCTTAGGATCTCTTGTTCTTCAATTTCAGCTTATGTTTATGTGTTTGTATCTGAGAACTTGTACTTGTGTTTGATTTATGTTTTGAACTTATGTTATTATGTTTATGTAATTTTAACAACATTTTGTATTACAAGCTTAATTTCAGTTTTCATTCAAAGTTTTTTTGGCTAACTATGAATTTTAGTTTGCCTAATTAGAAATTAATCATAATTAATTTGCATAATTAAAAATAAACATAATTACAAAATGAATAATTCCTAATTCAAATCTCAGCTGTTGCGATGGACATAAATGTTGCAAATCCATCGCAAATTTGCGAGGGATTAGCTTGAACCAAATTGCGAGGAATCTGCTATTGATATTGTCCCTCGCAATTTGCGTTGATTTTGCGACGGCATTTTTTTCCTCGCAAAATTTGCGAGAGATTTACGATGTTAACCGATTTGCGAGAAGCGATTTGCGAGGGAAGTGTGTTCCTCGCAATTCCGTCGCTTTGCCTATTTGCGAGGGATTTGCTATGAATTCTTCCATCGCAAAAGGCTTGTTTTCTTGTAGTGTGTGTTTTGAATCTGAATCTTTCGCAAACAAAGAAAACAACAATTTGATTCCCATTTCGTTTTCCAAAACCTGTGAGTTTTGATTCTTAACGTAAGAAAAACTTCGATTAATATTTATTTAAATATTATAATTAACATATATATAAATTTAATAAAAAAAATAATTATTACGAATTTGTAAAATTAAAAAAAAAATTACTATATAATGTGGTTATATAGTAGATGAGTTATAAAGAAGACATATTGGAATTAATAAAATATTATTAAATTTATATTAGCACGGGTTAATAATATTATAATTAACATTTTTTTAAGTACATTTTGTGCTATGCCCTTTTAGTTTTGTTTATTTAAAAAGTTATTTACAATATTTACCCCTAAAAAGTTTTCAAAACTAACATTACATCAGATTTTGTTTCCTAAATATTTTAAATTTCATTCCAACTAAAAAATAATAGCAATCAATATGGAAATAAAAACTATCATATATTTAACCACACATTCCGTTGTGTTTTGATCCTAAATCCTTTGCAAACAAAGAAAAGAACAATTTGATTCCCATTTTGTTTTCCAAAACCTGTGAGCGTTGATTCTTAACGTAAGAAAAACTTCGATTGATATTTATTTAAATATTAGAATTAACATATATTTAAACTTATAAAAAAATAATTATTACGAATATGTAAAATTAAAAAAAATATTATATAATGTGGTTATATAGTAGATGAGTTATAAAGAGGACATATTGGAATTAATAAAATATTATTAAATTTGTGTTAAGTGTTAACACAGGTTAATAATATTATCTATATTAACATTTTTGAAGTACATTTTGTGTTATTCCCTTGAAGTTTTGCTTATTTAAATTTTTATTTACAATATTAATCCCTAAACAAATTCCATAAATAACATTGCAGAAAAACTCAAATACTAAACTTTCTTAAATTGACCAACATTTGTTACATTTATTGTCATAAAATCTTAACAGTATTTATGCATTCCAATTTTTCCAAAAACAGTTCTATCCATTAAAGTTTTAATTCCAGTAAATCACCAAAACTATCTTTAGAGATTTTGTTTGTATAGACTTTCTATATAAATTTTTGTTTTACATATTTTGATTGTAAAATGTAGATTTAGTCATCTACATTACTTGATTTGAGGTACTTAGGGGTTGATTCCTCAGATTTCTCAAATTATAATAAATAAAATTAAATAATTATTCCGTGGTGTTTCTATAAATTGAAGTACATTTGGTTTCCTTTAAGTTTTAATTATTTACAAAGTTAGTCCTTAAAAAATTGCACATACAAACATAATCAATTAGATTCCTAAAATGTCTCTACAAATTTGGTTTATAATTTCCTAAAACAATTTATATATTAAGAAATTTATTACACTTAATAACATATGCGAAAAATATCTATACAATATTTTCTTCTTTTAAAAACTCTAATATTCAGTAATAATTATATTTTTTCATATGATCAATTAAAACTTTAATGGTTATTAATATGCTGATAAAAAATGCAAAAAATAATTATTTCATGGGTTAAATCTAATAAATTGGAGTATGTATAATAGAAATTAATATGCGGTATACTGCATAATAACGTTGATGGATATAATTCTTTCACGGGTTAAATCTAAATAACTTTGAACTTACAGATTAAATTGAAAAACACTAAAAATTTAAAAAAATAATAATGTAAGAATAGTTTTTTCACGATTTAAATCTAAAAAGCAATAACAATTTCTAATTTTATTACTATAAGAAATTCCATACGGTACAAATGTAACATTAGTATAAATAAAATTAAATAATTGTCACGTTTCTGCGGTAACAACTGATGAAATTTTATAATTAACAATTAAAATATAATTATACAATCTTAAATACTAAACAAAAGAAACAAAATTAACAAACAAATACAATTTTTTAAAATTTAATTTTTTTTGTTGTAAAAATATTATTCTGTGATGTACCGCGAGTTAAAATCTTGTTGTTATAATTTGATTGGTCACATGTTTTTATTGTATTTCAGCTAAAAAACCGGGGTGTCAACACTGGAAAGAAATACCGTCTATTTTTATTGTATTGATCATTACATCACCGCAAATCGAGGGTTAATCGTCTAGTGGTTATATGTCAGACCAAAAAAAATAAAATAGAGATTATTAAATATGGGACCGTGCTAGCTGTTTCCAAAAAATATTAACCAAAAAAAAACTATATAGCCTAATCAATCTATGAAAAGTATAGCGTTCAAAATAGGATAACAAATCTATGTTACCTTTAGCCAGTTGATCAGTTATTATTAGTTCCACCAGGAATTGAATATTACTAACTGTTAAGTACACTAATCAGAAATGAATCTACACTAAGTTTTATCATAGTTATCCTTAATCTAGTGGGGACATCGAATCGCATGCATGTTTGAGGTACTTTTTTTGTTAATAAACAATAATTGGCCGATTAGAATAACAATGATAAATTAGTTTACGGGTCTTTGACCTTCGCTATGAGCAAGGCCAGGGTCGGACATTATAAAGTGAAAGTAGAATAAAATTTGAAAAAAAAAAGGGAATTAGTTAGAGTGTTTATGCACCGTCTCTCTCTCTCATTAGTTATTAATTGTTATTATCTTATTTTCAAGTTGCCATATAAAGTCATATAACTAAGTTACATTCCAATGGTCCACCATCAATGAGCCTAGCTCCAATTTAAACTAAACAATTTTATTCAATCTTTTAATATATAGACTTTGTTTTGCTTCTGTGGTGAGAAACAATAAATAACGAACGATATGAATTAACAAGACTTTGTGATTCTAGAAACTCTCTTAGAGATCTAACTTCTTTATATGGTTTCAATTATATTCATCAAGTGGGCAGTCTCTAGTATTCTCAATTTCTCATTATAAGGAGGATTAGGGAGGGGGATATGATGCTTAGATTGTGATCTTTTTCGACCCCATATACATCCTATGAAAGTTTTCCTAAAGAAACTACTTACGTTAAAAGAATCCCTTTCAAATTCTATCACATGTAAGATAATTACATTAGAAGAATCTCTAAGAAAAATAAAACAAAAAACAAAGGTGACCCCTTGCAATAAATGTTGATAAATTTTGATTGTCGTTATAATATATGTCACTAGGTATCGTTACAAATATGGATTGTGAATGTAAATGTATGTATATATGTTCAAAAGGGGTATGCACTTGGACGTTGAGGTCAAACATCAATCACTTTAGTGGACAAAACCATTTTATTTTTGTTTGTCTCGCGGGCAGAGCTCGCGCTCTCTCTTGTCCGCTTTCAAGTTTCCAACACTTCTTCAAAAAGAATAAATACTTAAATAGTATCATCAGCAATAATTTAATTTGATTTTACATTTCCCTCTTGTGTGTTTCTGTGTTTTCCCACTTTTTGTGATGGGGAATAATCAATAGCCATATTTTCCATTTGTAGCACATGGAAATGGTACATTATCGCATGCCTCTGTAGTACTCTGTAGTATGTACTTAGTTATTGATTATACGGAATATCTTGTACTGGTTTGTTACGTTTTAATTTAATGAACTATCACCAATTAACAAATTGGTTGCTTATTTGAAGGAAAAATAAAATATACTTTAATGAGTTTTTATTTAACAAAAAAAATGAGTTTAGTAGTATGAGAGTGATCCAAATTCCCAAGAATAGCCTAACTTTTTTGATAAAGGATGAAATAAATGAAAATGCTCACAGTAGAATGTAAATGAACAGTAATATCCCTTAAGGGTTAACCGGTTAAGGCATTATAATCCTAATAATAGCCATGCCAACTAATTTTTGTATTTTAAAGATTATTTTTTAATTAGCATTTATGTCGTATCCCTTATCCTCTGTATATTAATAGATAATCATTCTTACAAAAAATTTGAGGTGTCGCGCTCACATAGCTTCTGTGATTTTATTAATAAATGCTCTTACTTCTCGTTATTATTTACATAAATATACCATTGAAATATTATGAGCCAATATTTTCTAGTAGTTTTTAAAAATAAAAGATTTAATCAACTGTTAAATCCGAAAATGTATTTAATTATCATTATCATAACCTATTTACTTATTAAAATAAATTATATTTCACAAACAAGAAAAAAATTATTCATTTATTTACCACTTTTATCATTTTTCTCATTCCATTTATAAACTTAGGATTTGTTTAAATTAAATCGATTAGTCTAAAAAATATTGTTTTATCTATTTAATGGTATAGCGATATAGATAATAATATGAAAACATAAAATTTATGAATTTGATTTTTAGAACACAAAAAAAAACATCAAAACTTTCTACATCACCTTAAAATTATTTTCTAAGTTTAAATATTTCACGAGTGAGACGTATTTTACAGAAAATAAACGCAAATTTGAATAAACGAAAAAAAATTACTTACATATTTTGTTATATACAAACGAATCTTAAATCTCAAATAATAAGTTTACTCATAATATTTTATTTAAATCGATTTCTCTATCACGTAGTGTGGATTGCTACCTAGTGGAGTTTTAATTTATGTGGGAGCCAAGATGCTACAGATCAATGATCCCTTTGAAATATATATGTTTTATAATATCTAGTTGTTTTTTTTGGGTGGGAATTTTTTTAATTTTTCAGTCTTAGTTAAAGTTACGTGCACTATAACATACAAACGTAATGAAATAATACTACAATAGGTTTTACGTTGTGGTACACCACGGTCTATTATTTTGTTGATATATATACTGTTAATGGTTGTAGGTAGAGTTTTGTAGAAACTCTTGATTCACAAGTTGAGAATATACATTTTACGATTTGTTAGTTATGATTTAAGAATGAATGATCTGGCATATTCTTATTATGATTCTCAACTGATATTGTTAGATTAATAGTGTACATTTAAAGCTAATAAGATCTTATCAAATATTTAATCGTTTATTAAACACAAATTAGATATTTCTTAAGATGTATTCATCTTGAATTAGTTGCTATATTATAGGGATGTGATTACATAAATTGGGTTATCAATTCTTTTTGTCAAACTCGATCCTAAAAATTCGGCATGCAAATTAGATATTTCTTCAGATACAATTGGCATTAATTGGATGTAAATAAGTATGCTATGGATTAAAAACCGGCCCAAAATATTCGGCAATCTTAAGGAGAATCCGGATAATTGAATCGGTTATAATTTTAGTTTAAAACCCGACCCGAAGTTGGCAAAAAGTGATGGCACCCTATTGTACTCCAAAAATGTATTTCGAGCTCTATATGTGGCTATACTTGTTTGGTTACAAATATCCTAAGACAATTTTTAATATATATCCGTTTATAAAAATTCAAATCACATTATATGCTGAAAAAAATCTAAAATTTTATTAACTTTATGTATTGAATAGTAATTAAAATAATTAAATATAAGATTAAATAAAAATGAAAGAAGAATTATATTTTAATCTAACATATTTATTTAAATAAGACAGATATATTTTAGGAAATTAATATTATCAAATATGGAAATGATTGTGTTTGGTTGTAAAGATTGTAGAGAATTTAGTTGAGACTTGTTTGGATACAAAGATAAGAGAGGATGACACAAAAATGTATTTAAAAAATGTTAAGATAGATATATAAATATTGTATTAAAAGGAAAGACTTGTTCTATGTCTCTAATCCGTATTAAAACATCTAAAAAAATCGTGAAAAAAGTGTAGCTTAGGTAGAAACATTAATTGTTTGCCAAAAAAAAAAAAGTGGAAACATTAATTTGGACGTCCAACTAACCATTTCTTTATGAAACATTTCATGATATTATTGGTTTAAGTACTCTACTTTCCTTTATATAATTTAGAGTAGACAAGACTTTCTAACAAACAAGTACGATCCATTAATTCATACGATTTAAATAATATTGAATGAGATTTTTTGGTTTAATATTGAATGAGAATTTTATGTGGACGAAAAACAATATAGAGACTAGTCATATAACGCATATTAATTTAAAACATCAAGGAATACTTTTCTTTTATTTATTTTTATTTTTCTAAAAAGAGGAAAGAAATACTGTTATACTCAATTATAAGCATCAAGTTGTATGATTGTATCAGATGCTTGAAAACGCCAGAAATTTAATAAAACAAAAAGGCTTCATTACATTCATACCATTATATTTAAACTAACTGGTTGCTATAATTATTCAAGTTTTTTTTTTGTCAAACTTTCCTATTGTTTGCACATGCATGCGTTGTGCTATATGAAATATATAATTTCAAATTAATTTTTAAGAAAATTTTAAAATGTAATTGATTATTATAAAAAATATCTCCTCAAATTATTTTTAAGAAAATTTTAAAATGTAATTGATTTTTTGTTTTAAAAAAGGAATCTCTGAGAAGTAAATTTTAACTAGTATTAGTCAATTTTGATATGATACGTGTATTTTGTGATTCACAAGAAGTTATCTAGAAAGCCAGCCACATATTCGGAATCAATTAATGTAGTAGACAAATTTTAGTCTATGAAACGTGAAAGAAACAAGCAAATTTTGCACATATCACAACATATAATACACCAAGTCAAAACACTAACTGAAAATGATACTTCGATGTTATCAACTCGTATAAATATGTTAGCATACAAGTTACATGTCGATACCAATATACCATGTATATGTTCTCGGTAAGCGTATTCGAACTCTAGGAAGGTATTTTTTTTGTAAATACAACATTTTCAGTATAATGTAGAGGATCTCTCCCAATCTGACCCATAACTCAATCTGATCGAGAACCATTTCCTCTCATTTAGAAAGAGAAAACACTTTAGAGACATTAATTTAGCTAAACACAGGTTTCAGGATTTTTAACCGTTATATGCATTATAGAATTAGAATCCATACAAAAAGTTTCCAATCATAATGGTCGTATCGAGGAAACCTCATCCAATTTCAGTTCCCGATTTTTTAAGAACACAAAAAAAAAAGTCAATTTCGTTAAGCTTTGTGACGTTTCAGTCGATCTTTATTACAGAACCCTATTCTCCAACCAAAAATGACCAATTATTATTGACCAATGGTTTTATGACAGAAATATCTATTTTGTCTTTATGCCAAATTTATAAATTAGTGGCTGTCGGCAGATCAAGAGAAGACCACTCTCTAGGGGCCACAGTTCGATCCTCTCTTTTTCTCTTTTAAATTCTTTATCAAAACAAAAACTAAACTAATGGTTTCAACCGTAAATGGTTATTGCAATGAAGACGAAGAAAAACTAAAAAAATCTGGTATTACGATCTTGGATAATACTACTTATGTGGTTATCATTTTATTTTTACTTTCAATTAGGACGAATTTAATATAGTCTTCTGTCTAGTTACAATACTATTATTTCCAATTGTTATAAAGATTTTCTAGTAAAAGTGTAGATAAATTTATATGGGATGGGAAGACTTTCTATATATATATCAGTAATAAGCTTTATATAACTTGTAGAATGCTGTCATATATATCCTGATTAATAGCGCTGTTAAATTTGTTGGATATTTATATTACAACTAATAAGTTGGTGAACCCAATTTAAACATAACAATTTGGTGAAATAGTGTGTTACATCAGTCTTTTCTGTTTATAACATCAATTATTATTCACAAAAAATGTTGTCGTGAAATTTTTACTATTAGTATTATGTGTTGTCAAGTTTCAACACGCAAATATTATACTCTTTCTTAGATTTATATAAAAAATTAAGAGAATGGTAACACGAAGACATGAATCTCAATCGGACGAACAAAACAAACACAAAAACTATATACATAACATCTGACTTTAATCACCATATGGATTTTTAGATTTATTTGTTTGCAAGGATCAGTTTACTACAGTCCGTCTGGAAGACTCCACAGTCCACACTTTACCCTAGTTTCAAAAACACATGACATAACCCATTCACTAACTCAAAATATAGATGGAGATGTTTCTTTTCTCCATACATAAACAATAGTTTGATTTAACCTTGTATCTTCTAGATTAATTTGTAATATGTCAAATATGTTATTTACATATATATTTTTTACTATAATTCTATAGTTATGAACTATGATTGTTAGGAGATTTTATGGCTGTGATTAACAACCATTAGATGCGGATTTTAAAGCGTTTTTCACAAAAAAAAACGCATTGCTTGCCCAAATCACAAGATTTTAACTCTATATATATTTGAATAAAGAGAATTTATATATATATTGGGGATTGTTTCAAGTCAACTCTGGGAGACTCAACTCAGTACAATAAGCGCAGGTCCTACAGCTACGATACAATTGAGGTCTGTCAAAACTTACGTGGATGACAAGTGCCACATCATGATATTGCTGATCTCATCTATTTTGTCGGTATCTCGCCGCCTAACGTCACCCCTCTAAATAGTATTCCGCCACGTGGAAACTAAAAACACCAGTTTTTTTTTCTTTTTTTCTTTGCTTTTGAAATAGGGATAGATCCGTATAAAATCTTGTTTTCTTCCTCAATTGAATTGAAAAAAAACAAGACACCAGTTTTGTGGTTGGTCCCCATGCCGTTGTATAAGAATTTTTATTAGTTTTTTAAGGCAGCCATATTTGTCTAATAGGACCTATGAAAACAATATAACAATAAAATACTTCCCACTTTCATATATCTTATAAATTCCGTGTCTCTTATATATAGGATTAGGTTTTGAAATAACTTAGTGTCCACAAACAAGAATAGATAACAAAAAACAAGAAAAGAGAAAAGAAAAAAAAAATATACTCATGGAATATTCCCAATCTCCCATGTATTCTTCTCCGAGTTCTTGGAGCTCATCACAAGAATCACTCTTATGGAACGAGAGTTGCTTCTTTGATCAATCTTCTGATCCTCAATCTTTCTTGTGCCCTAATTATCATGATTACTCCGATGACTTTTTCTCATTTGAGTCGTCGGAGATGATGGTGAAGGAAGAGATCCAAAACAGTGAAGTTTCCAACTCCGAGGAGGAAGAAAAGGTTGGGATTGATGAAGAAGAAAGATCATACAGAGGAGTGAGGAAAAGGCCGTGGGGCAAATTCGCAGCTGAGATAAGAGATTCCACTAGGAACGGGATTAGGGTTTGGCTCGGGACGTTCGACAAGGCCGAGGAAGCCGCTCTTGCTTACGATCAAGCGGCTTTCGCCACGAAAGGATCTCTCGCGACACTTAATTTCCCCGTGGAAGTGGTTAGAGAGTCGCTCAAGAAAATGGAGAATGTGAATCTTCATGACGGAGGATCTCCGGTTATGGCCTTGAAGAGGAAACATTCGCTTAGGAACCGGCCTAGAGGGAAGAAGAGATCCTCTTCTTCGTCTTCTTCTTCTTCTAATTCATCTTCTTACTCTTCTTCTTCATCTGCTTCTTCAACATCAAGAAGTAGTAAGCAGAGTGTTGTGAAGCAAGAAAGTGGTACACTTGTGGTATTTGAAGATTTAGGTGCCGAGTATTTAGAACAACTTCTTATGAGCTCATGTTGATCTTGTAATTAGTATTCAGCTAAAGCTACTATTAAACTTTAATTTTGTGATAATGATCTTGAAATTTCTTTGTTCATTCTGCAATTTCTTTGGTTCTCTTATTTTTTGTTTGTTGTATCCAAATGAAATTATTGGAATAGAGGCGATGGTGATGTTGAAGTGTATAAAAAAAAACTTTTTTTTTTCATAAAAAAAACTCCATTATTGCGTTATACGGCTGGAAAGTGTGTGTGTCCACCTTAACTGCTTTATATATTTTTTTGTGCTTTAATAATTGTTTTCAAGTGTAAGAGATATTAGAGGATGAAAAATACTCGAATTAGCGATTCTTGTAAATCCAAGACTGTGAATCTTAAAAATCAATCAAGTCGACCCAATCTATAAAGGTATATTCTTAGTTCGAATAACAAAATCTAACCAAAAAGAAGTTGATAAGATAAACTATAAAGTATTTTTTATGTGTAGGGTAATTCGATTAGATCCATAAAAGGTACAATAAAATGTTATATTATCTAGGTATATAAAAGATATTATGACGTTCTTATTATATTGTGTTATTACGTCGTTAATGATGCTTTCGTTATCGTCATTATTGTTAATCTCATTATAAATTGGTTGTTTAACTTTCTTTGCTACTATTTTTTTCGTTGAAGCTTTCTCAACCCAATAAAGCTACACTATGAACGTTTTAGATCATAACAACATGTCGAAGTTTTGTTGGATGAGATTTTTTTTGTTGTTCAATACGCATAAGATGCAAATATTTTTGAGGATCTGTACTATTATCATCGTAATTTATATTCGAATTTGGTAGTCTACGTACTGTATATGAGTTTTTGAAGATTAATAATAAGTTTATGACTTTAAAGGAATACTTCAAACGCAAGCTAGCATTCATTTATAATTTGCTAACCATATTTGTTTTTTAATATTGTTCAAAATGGATTGAGACACGACGACATATTTGGGTGTTTAGATCGATCACTAGTGTGCATTGGCGTCTGGTGAGACAATAATGTTTAGAAGAAATTAATGAGATTGTTTGTTTGTGTTTATAAACAATAGTAAAATCTAAGAGATAGAGATAACATTAGAAAAAGAAAATGGAGGTTTGTTAAAAATAAAAATAATACATGGAGGTTGAGTAACTTGAATATATGTGAAATAGGATCTTAACTGGATTTAATTACGTATGAATATTTTATCTGATTTTAAATTGTTTTCTATCCAGCCAAAATTGATAATAGGTTTAAACATGTGATACAGCAAATTTTATTTAAAACGTGAAAATATATTCAAAAAGACAAATTTACATATGGGTATATGACCTGTTCGAAATAGGGAATAAGCAAAAAGGGTGATAGACAACGAGGAAAAGACAAGAGAATTGAGACAAAATCATATCCTTAACAAATAAAGAAAGAGTGATTAATTAAGTAATGGTGGTTGATTAATTAAAAACGACGGAGATTAGATGGCAAATGGCAAGTCGTGGTGAGGATCATATCCAGTTTGTGATAAAGCAGGTACCATGATTTGACCACATTTAAATTGGCTCATTGTAATAACATCACTGATGATGCGAATAAGTTTCCTAGTTAGGAAATCTAATGGTCTAACCGGTTCGGAACCGGAATAGAAGCAATTCTGTAAACCTAAAATATATACAATTATCAAAAAAAATATATATATATATATATATATATACAAAATACATGGTTTATAAGTAGTGGGTTATTTGTTTTGACGTAAAAGAAGAAAAAAAGGACTTATTAGTGAAGGAGTATTTTGGCTGAGTTTAAAGTTTAAACATAAGATGAACACAACAATGCACAAACGAACTAAGGAGTTGAAAAGTTGTTAGAACTGGACTCGACACAACATTTGTGTGACATAAAGAATGAAAAAGTGAAAAGCACACAAAGAAAGCTACTGTTTAAGAATTATAACATTTACAATTATATTTCACTATTTCTAAAACCCTCCTTGATGAATCCGGTTTGAACCGGTCAGGCCAGACCACACCCTAAGCCAAAAAAATTCTGAGAGGCGATCCGGTCTGGGTTTAAGGAATGACAAGAGAGCCAAAAAAAGAAAGCAAACCATCATGACCAAAGTTTGAAGTTACAAAACAAAAGAAAGCCCATGACAAGTTTTTATTCCAAAAGCTTATTATAACCCCCTGGCCCAGAGGTGTTTAAATTTTCTTACAATTATTATTTTTTGGGATCAAATTTACATGCAATTTATTGATTTATTAGTTCCATACTTCTATCTTATTTTGCATTTAAAAACGATTTTGGTCTTGAAAAGTTAAACATTTTCCATTTAATTTTACTCTGATCGAATGTTTCAGTGTACCAAGAACAAGAATACCATAAATAGCCTCACACAAAGCAATGAAACATTTTTCTGATAAACAAAAGCCAAAAAGCAATTAGTTAAATAGTAAAAACTCAAAACAGATTAAAATGGTCGAAAATTAAAACTCTCATAAAAGCTAGAAATTTATAGAGTTAGACAAAATCCAGACCAATAGCCTCTTCAGCACTCTAACTCTAGCTTAGATAACTTGAGCATTAACCAAAGTGACTAATAATAACTTAATCAGTCATTAGGGAGTACAACAAAAGTTATTAGAAAAAAAAAGCAATTAACCCCACAAGTGTGTCTGGTAAAACTCAGTAACCGTTGCTTGGAACAGCTTCCATGTACTGTTTCTCCACAACCTCCATCACTGTGTCTGCAATTCCACTTGCATACAAACAAGATCCTTCACAAATCTGCCCCAAAAATCAAAAATTAGTTCAATTGGTTTGATAAGTTAAAACAAAAAAACAGATTCAGACTAAACATTTTCATTACCTTAGTGTTGAACAAGAAGCTGTAGTACTCACCAATCTGTCCACCTGCAACATGGTGAAGATCAAGCTGAAGCTGATCAAGAACCTTGGTGGTGAACAACAGACAGTTAATCTTCTTCTTCTGAACGAGCTTGATGGTTACTTCATCATCGATTATACGAACATCGACCTCAGTTACTTTGGATTTCCTCTTAAGCCAAGAACATCTCAGTGAGTTGTTGTTGTTCTTGCTGAAACAAGATTGGTCTACTTCACTCTGTGGCTTGTAATTCACAGTGTCTTCTTCTTCTTGTTGTTGATCTTCTCCACGTCTAGCTTTCTTCTTGCTCCTGAATCTCCCAAATCTCTTCTTCTCCACAAGCATCTTAAACTCCTCGATTGTCCTTAACAGCTCTTTGATGTAATCTATAGCCTCTCCAACGATGGATGCTCTATCACTCTACAGAGATTAAGCCACAACAATGTTAACATATATAGTCTCTCATACACATGAACTGAATTAAAAGCAAATTATATACCTTTGTGGGATTTGGAATGAGGCTCTTTAAGTCTTGGAAACGATCATTGAAGTGAACTCTTCTTTCACGTTCTGTAGGGGAATTGTTAGACTTTTGAGATCTTCTTCTTTTACGAGTAACAACACCAGTTGTGTTAAACTCGAGAACCCCATTGTCAAACCCATCACCGTTGTTGTCGTTGTTGTTGTGTCCTCCTTCAAAATACATCATATTCACACCACCATTAGCATCCATCTGAATCTGATCTCGAGGCTGCATAGGGAAATTCAAATGGAAGAGTGGGTCGTACATGACAGCAGCAGCAGAGGAAGAAGACATAATGTCTGAGAATGAGTTAGGAAGCACAGAAGAAGGATGATGATGAAGAGGAGGAGGAGGCAATGAGCATCTAGGCAAGGGTAAGAGACTAAGCAAATCAGGAGTTGTAGCAGAGTTTGGAACCATATTGACGAAATCTTGATACCCATTATGCTGATCCCAATCAGATTGTTGATGATGATGTGTAGCCATGTGGTGAATCATATTGTTATGGAACTGATCACAAGGAGGAGGAGGAGGATTGATGTGGAATTGGAGAGGTGTTGAAGCAGCTTGAGGACAGTCTTGTGGGCTGAGATGGAATTCAGAGAGCTCTTCTACTTCAACACTGCAATTGCTGTTGCTTGTGCTTCCGGCGACAAGAATTTGCGGCGGTTGTTCGGCTTGAGAGAAGCTAGTCTCCACCGTGACTTCAGCAGGAGTGTTGGGATCGAAACAACCCATCTCCTCGTAAAGGTTTCCTTTTTCTTCTGCGTTTGTAACAACAACACTAATTTAGATCTTCCATAAGATAAAAAGGCAGAAGCTTTGATGATAAAATGGAAGAAAAAAACAAAACTTTGTGACCTTCCATGAAGATGGTTCAACGATTGACTCTAAAAAGATGATTCCTTTCAACACCTGCAAAATCAAAAGTTAACCACTTTTACTTAACCATCTTTATAAGAAGATAGATTGGGAAAAACCAGAAATTCGAACCTAATTTCAAACAAGTTTGCTATTTTATCCATAATCTTTGGAATCGAAATTTGGGTTTTTAGATTCTACAACGATAGAGGAAAGATTGTAACATGGGAAAATGTTCTTCAGAATTCAAAAGATTAACAAATGGGTTTAGGGTTTGAGTTCGAGGATAAAGAGAAAGGGAGAGATATAAGAAGGGGGAAAAGTTCAACCTTGCAATGGTTTATTAAGTTGTTCCTTGAAGGAAAGTTTCATGAACTTAGTCCCTCTGCTTCTCTGTGTTTGAAATATACGGACATTTGCAGATGGGGACAGTAGAAGTCTTGAAGAAGGTGAAAAGGTGAGAAAATGTAATTATTAAATTGATGATATATATAATATTGCCTCTTTTCATATGTGGATAAAAATGTTGTAGAAAATGTAATTATTGAATTGATGGTAGTATAACCAAAATTAAGAGATAAATTATTATATGCATCCATTTGGTAAATAGTAATTATTATTATATAAAATTTAAATAATTAGTAATTACAAAAATGATTAAAAATTTAGCGGTATGGTATCGATTTATGTCACCAATCGAAAGCTAACGATAACAATAAATTATTAACATGTTTAAGCTAAAGTTTTTAGAGACATATTTTAGTTTTCATTTGTGGTTCAAGCATTTTACTGGTTTTTAGATTTTTTCAGTTTATAAATAGTTGTATCAAAAGCATAACAATTATAACATAAAACTTATAAGGATGACTCTTTTTTTTTTTTTTTTTTTACTAATTTTTGGTTGGATTTGTAAAGAAGGTACCATTGTATATTCTTTTCACCGTTACAAAAGCTGTCATTTTTTTGATATAAAATGTAAAAGTTGTTTTTATTTTTGTTTTTTGGAGTGTGTTTTGGTTGGAGCATGTGATTGTGGCCAAAACATTTTCAAGGTTGGTTAGAAGGATCAACAGATGGGTCCCAAGCCGAATCTCTCAGTCTCAGGTCCTTGCAAACGACTTTTATGGACATTTCCGTCATTATCATAGCTTTGCCTTCTATATCTCTCATGGGCTCATGGCAGAGTTATAAGACTTAAATTCATAAGATAAGTTGTATTGGTTAATCGTTAATATATAGAATGAAGTGTTTCTAGCTCACTAAAGATACGTTGCTGTTCTTAAATTGATCATTTTCCCATTAACTAATAACCAAAATACAAAACGTATTATCAAGTTGGAAGAACTTATGCAAAAATAAACTACCCATCATCAAATGACATCATTAGATCGATACTTGAAGACATATAATATAGAATCTCTAGTAAACAAAGTATTTTACTGTATGGATTGTTTTGAAGATAAGATATAATTTTTCATTATATATCGACCATCATATCTATTTATTAATTACATTTCAAGCTACTTTTTTATTTATTAATGTATGATTTGAAAAATTAAACACCGAAAAAAGTTGAGAGACCTGAGGAAACTAATTATGTTTTTGTTAAAATATTATATTGATATATTTCTATAAGTTTCCTTGTTGAGCGGTTGGGTCATGCGATTTCTGTTTATAGCAAAAGAAAGAGAGAGAGCTATCCGGGTTTGTTTGAGAAGTAGTAGAGGTAGGTCCCACTTCTAAGAATGAGATAATATAATTTCACTTTGTAAAAGAATTAGGATAATATCGTAACTGACAGAAACTATCAAAAAAATATGGTCACCTACTTCTCTGGTACAGCACTGTTACCCATCCTAAAACTAAATGTACAAACTAGAGGCCTCTTCTTTCTATTGCCTGATCTTGCAGCTGATTTGGATTTGGGGGCTTAGCTTCACGTCATGGGGTTAACTCAGTTCACGGCATGCAGATAAGGAGAAAGAGGACCAAAGTGATGGATTAGTCTTCTTGTAATGTATTTTTAAGTTTTGGTTTCGGTCTGTATCATATAACATACTCTTTCAGTAAGGGATCAGATTTAAAGTAATCAATCGTATCAATATTTTTAATTATTTTAACGTTTAACCACATAAAGATGTTTCATTAAAAATGTCAAATCTTTTTTGCACCACAGTATTGTTCTGCCAACCTGATTTAACTGGTCTAACTTGCCACAATTTATCCCTAACCAAAATGAGATACATTTCCCCGGGATGGTGTAGGCTTAATTTGGCTACCTTTAAACTATATGGACCATGAGCTTCCATGATTATTTGCTTCATCATCATAAAAAAAAAAAGTCATTATTTTTTCTATGTTAATCAGAATATTTAGTATCGAATTATTACGCCTTTACATATATGAATTTGCATGCTCGCTGTTGAGAAAGGCTACCACATCATTCTTTCTTATTTAAAATGGAAATTACAAGTTTTGATGGATCAGACACCTTTTTAGTTTTAACCGGATCATATATATACCATATTGTAGTCTAAAATCAGACTCCAAAATACGTACTTATTTAGTCTTGCAAATAGGTAAACATGGTGGATTAAACAAAAAAAGTCAGTAAATAGATGAAATCAGCTTATTAAAATGTTATTGATGGGAAGCAGCCTTGTAGTGTTTGTCCACAACTTCAATCACGCTATTTGCAATTGCACTTGCACCCATTGGTGATCCTTCATAAATCTGCATTTTGTGCATGATCACTACCAAAGGTCAATCCAATATATTCAAATTTAAAATACATAATCAAGACTCGATCACTGACCTTGGTTTTGAGCAAGAAACTCTAGTGCTCACCAAATTTCCTCCAGCCACATGGTAAAGATTAAGATGAAACTGACCAAGCACTTTGGAGACAATAAACAAACAACTGATCTTTTTCTTTTTTTCAATTGTTACTTCATTATCAATAACCGTAAAATAAACTTCTACTATTTTCGATTTCTTCTCCACCCATAATGTACCTGATCTTTTACATCATCCCTCTCCGGCTTCTTCTCCATATATTCATCAAGTCTCATCGTCGAGAATGGATGCTCTACATGACTACATCCCTAATAGCATATAATGAGTTTCCATTGTCTACTTTAATGTTCTTGTGTCTTTTACCACATTTTTTTCTTCTCAACCAAATACTTGAGCTCGCTTACTAGTCTGCATAAATCGTTGATGTAATCGATCCCATCTTGAACAATGGATGCTTTATCTCCCCAATAATAGATTATGTGAATTAATAAAGCGATATATATTGGAGATAATGAATGAAAGATTAATTGTTATAAAACTGAAAAATAAAATACAAATTAAAAATAACTAACCTTATATATAATTTTTTTTTTTGCTAAAGTGCAAATATCATATAATATGAACGATGTGGTGTTACAAAAGTTACAACCTAATAAGTTGGTTTCTCGGCAAAAAAGGTTAAAAACAAGAAAGCAACAGTACATGCTTAGATAAGCCCGAACATCATTAATGATGTAACCATAATCCCATAAGCTTCTTGGAACGCTTATTGAGGATGGAATTCCTGATCTCAAGGCCTTATATATAACTTGGGACAAAAATGAGCAACTTCAAGGCCTTGAACCTCTCGTTTACAAATTACAATCATGTAACGTTCCATGAAGATAGTTTAACGACTCTAGATCCTCTCTGTTTTTTTTTTATATAAGGACATTTGCAGATCGAGACAACTAATAGAAGAAGGGTAAAAAGATAAACAAGATTTAGACAATTTTTTTTTTTTAGTTCTCATCTAGGACACAAAATGTTGTCTTTGTCTCGATATAGCGTTAAGTTTTTATCCCAATTTCGTAGTCATGTGCATGTTCTTATACATATTTCACGTAAGTTTTATATTATTATTATGTATCATAAATCCAAAATAACCCATTTTAATTTCTTTTTCCAAAAATACCAAACTGTAGTTTCATTTATCTATATAGATGTATTAATTACGGATCGATTGAATTTTATATTGAGAATTTTGTTTAATTAATTTCCTTTTATCAAAAACGAAAACAAAATTATGAAGTTTCCAATTGTGGTTAGATCATGCCATATCTGTTTATAGCAAAGAAAGTGGGTTTGTTTGAGAGAAGATGGGTAGGTAGGTCCCACATCCAAAAAGTAATCAGGGACAATCTCGTAACTCCTTGACTTGAAACTGAAAAATTCTGGTCACCTACCTCTATCGTACACTGCTAGTTTGTTACTGTCCCCATCCTATTTCCAAACCGTATACTATCTTAAGATTCGTAAGCATGTTTGCATCAATTTTTAAAGTAGAGTTGTAAACTTGAAATGTTATGCCGAACCAAACAATTTGGTTTATCTGTTTTCAAAGGGGTACATTAAAGTAATCGACATATCAATGTTTTTTAAACGCTTAATTAACCGCGTAGATGGTTTGTGTACTTTGACCTGGCTCTGCCAAAACCTATCACCAAAGCGTTACAAAATTTCTAAAAAGTATGAGATTTCTCTTATAACTTGAAATTGTCTAGGCTTTTATATGATTAGTAGAGAGACCTATAAAAGTATGGACTATGGAGGGAGCTATGATCTGGTATTCTGGTTAATCATCAATACCTGTGTATCATTTCCTCTACCAGTAATAGAGATAATGGTTTAGAAGAAATGGAGAACACAAGGGAATGCATTAAATTAATAAAAAAAATCCAAACTAGAAAACTTAAATTTGGCTCCAAAATGAGTTTTTTTTATTTCGTTTTGCAAATGAGTAAACATGGATTAGAAAATAAAAAAGGGTCAGAAAATACATTTAAGTTAGCCTAATATTCAATAGTTATTGATGGGAAGAGAAGCCATGTAGTGTTTATCCACCACTTCAATCACTCTGTTTGCTATTGCACTTGCATATATTGTTGATCCTTCATATATCTGCATTTTTATTTCAATCATTATCACCAAAACTCATTCCAAACAATATATATTCAAATCCATAAATCAGAGATTGGTTATATATTCATTGATGATCACTAACCTTGGTGTTGAACAAGAAACTGTAATGCTCACCAATCTGTCCACCTGCAACATGGTGAAGCTCAAGCTGAAGGTGATCAAGTACTTTGGAGACGAGTAACAAACAGTTGATCTTCTTCTTCTGGACAACTTTGATTGTTACTTCATCATCAACAATCCTAACATCAACTTCACTTGCTTTTGATTTCCTCTGCAGCCATGAACATCTCAGCGAGTTGTTGCTTGAACATTGGTCCGTTACATCGCTCTCAGGCTTTTTATTCATGTTTTCATCATCAACATCATCTTCATTATTCTGATCATCCAAGTTGTTGTTGTCTACTTCATTGTTCTGGTGTCTCCCACCACATCTTTTTCTTTCTACCAAATACTTAAGCTCGCTTACTCTTCTGCGTAACTCGTTGATGTAATCGATTCCATCTTGAAGAATCGATGCTCTATCTCCCTAAACAAACAAATTATATAAATTAAGCTAAGAGACATTGAGTGAAAACTATAATAAGAAAGACTCTTTTCGTAAGTAATAAGTAATAACTAACCTTACTAGGGCTAGGAATGAGCAGTTTCAAAGCCTCGTACCGCTCATTCAAGTGACATCTTCGCTCACGCTCTGTTGTAAAAGGTCTGTTCTTTCGCTTCCCTCTCCCTTTACGCCTAATCTCTTTGCTAAACTCAATGATTCCGCTATCAATGTTAATCTCATTCCCAACATTTGAATCATCATCTCTTTGAGTAGTAATATTGGTATCAATTCCAAGCAAGAACCCTGAGTAGTCATTAGCAGGGATCAATGGAGGTTGTGGAGGAAGGTTTAAGTGGTAAAGGGGGTCATACGCAAAGCAAGAACCCGACATTATGTCCGATAGGTTCGAGCTTGGTAATGGGATTGAGCATCTAGGCAAATGCAAGAGGCTGAGAAGATCAGGAATTTGTTGAGTTGATGTTGTGTTTGGATCAGAAGTGTTCATGAAGAATCCAGAGTTGTCTGCAGAAACACCCCAATTCGAGTCTTGAATCATCTGGTTGATCATATGGTTGTTGTTGTTGTTGCTTTGGTTCTGAGGTTCTGAGTTAGGGAGAGAGATAACAGAAGGGAAAACAGAGAAATCCTCCATTGTTGGTAGCTTAAGATCATCGTTAAAGCTGTTTGTTGTGCTTCCAAGAGGTGGTTGGAACTGGTGGCTTGCCGGAATAGTTGTTTCCGCCTCACAGAAGCCACCACCATTATTGTCCATCATTGCTTCCACCGTTGGTATAGGATCAAAACATGAATTTTCTTCATACATTCTCATTTCTCAACTGATCTTGCTGCAACCAAAAAAAAAAAAAAAAA
>NC_025691.1:4914487-4958523 GCF_000633955.1 Camelina sativa
AAAAAAAAAAAAAAAAATGTTTCCACCACCACCATAACAACTCATTAAAGACAAAAGCATATTACCAAACCTAATCTCAAACTAATCCCTTTCAGTTCCTTTCTTTTAGATTGGAAAAAATAAGTGCTTTTTGTGTGTGTTGTTTGATATCATCTCTTCTCTCACATTTGTTGTATTGAATCAAATTTAGACTTTGCTTTAGAAATTGAAATGCTTCTCATTACCAGAGTTTAAAGATGATGATGTTTCTCCTTCTTTGTTGTCCTTGAACGCTTAAATAAACTACAAACTATGTTTCATAAATTTTCTGATTTACAAACCTTCAAAGATCATTTCAACATCTGAAACTCAAAAGTTTAGAAAAGAAGATAAAAGGAGAAGCTTTTTTGGTATGCTTTATTTCTGTTTGATGGGGAGTTTGGGTGTGTTTTTGTCTTTTGGGTCTTTCTTGTTCCCACAAGAGAGGGTTTTTTGGACGTGTTTGTTTTGTTTTGGACAGCTCTATCTCAACTATATACTTGGAAGACAGAGGAAACAATTTATTTTCTGCTCTTTTTTCTTTTTTGTTCTCCCTTTAATATAAACGAAATATTTGAACGAGAAAGAAAGAATTATCAGCTATAGAGTTTGGAGCAAAAAAACGAATGAAATATGTTGGAAGTAAGATTTATTTTCCTTCTAATTCCACATTTTATTACAAAATGTTCCCCAATGTGGAACAAATAGTGGATAAATGATGATGATAATAACTTAAGGGGAATGGACCTACCTAACCTAATGGTAACATGAAAGATTAACAATAACAGTTGCTGTTAATATGAGATTTGCTAATTCAACATATGATAATGGTTTATTAAAAATATATAATTGAGGATTTCAGTTGGGTCATGCAATCTCCCCACTCGAAATCTCCTAAACGACCAAGGGTAGTTATGTCATTTTCTCACTAAACTTGCGACCAAGTCCACACACAATTGATGTTTATGGCTACAAACATAAGCTTATGGAGAAATCAATATATCAACGAAATTGCTAACTACGAAGTTTTTGGGTACTAGTTTAAGTAACTTTTACCATCAGGCTCTATGCCATCAGACTCATCACCGATTCACACCATTCTTTGGTATCTAAAAAACAACTTTGTTTTCAGTTTAAGTTACCCAAGGTTTTCTTAAGTTATGTGCAATCTTGAAACATTTACTGACATTGACAGTTGATATATAGAACATGAAACTGTGTTTACACAAATCCATCCACGAGAATACGAACAAGATCCGATAGTCATCATCGAATGAGAGAGATTATTCATTACATTACCATAAAGTTATGAGAAGAGACAATTTTGTTTTTGCTCAGTTTGCTCAGTTTGCTCGTTCGCGCAAGACTTCAAGATCAACCTCAGTAGGATCAGTAGCTTGAATCTCATAGTGAATCCCATGAAGCTCCCTCCTAAACTGGTCTTTAGATGTCGAGTAAAGCACCTTCGCTCTAATATGAGAAGTCGTAGGAGACCTACAAAACATAAAAAAACAACCCCCCCAATAAAAAAATGTTTAGCTTTGAACTCATCATCATCATCAAAAAAAAGTCTTAAAAACTTTTATTAGAGGTAATCATCAAAACAAACCAAGCAAAGAAGAAGATTTTGCTCTTTTGACAATTCTCAGAAGTGACGAAATCAAAGTCATAAACAGCGTATCTGCAGTCATTATCAGGGAGTGAAGCTAAGAAATCATCGTAGCTCTCAGCAGGGTTCCCAGTTTTCTCAACTACGACTTCGTTCTTTGATTCATCGATCTTGAAGACAACGTAGCGATGAGTTTTTTTCCTCTGAAGCTCATGAAATGTGGTTTTGCTCTCATCTGCAACACCCATTCCAGATCTTGCATTTGGCTGCAGATTGTACCAAAAAAAGATTCGATTTTTAAATATCAAAATCCAGTCTTAAAACTAAGTTCAATCATCTAATTGACTTCATAGTGAACTAAATGGAGATGGGCTTTCTTCATCAAAATCATTTTTTTTTTTTTTTAACTTTTCTCATCGAAACGAAGACTAAAGATGCATGCGACAAAGAGTCTTTTTTTTATTTGAACTTTTATAAAAGACACGATTTTTATCAGAGAACTCTACTGGAAAATCAAAAAAGGAGGAGTTTTGTTGTGATTACTTACCCTGCTAAGTGATCTGAAAGACATGATTTTGATTCTGCTTTCTTCAGACCAAGAGAGAATCTGGGGTTTTTCGAGAGACGAAGACGAATCCGGAATTGATCAAATCCTGAAAACTAAGTAATCAGATGCGTCGCTTTGCTCGTCTTTTTGCTTACCAATAAGTTTGTTTTTTTTTGAATTGGGTGTTGCAGAAGAAAAGTAGAAGTGGGCGGTGGCGTTAGATCAACGCGTAAGAGAGAGAGGTCGTCGTTCTTCTTCCTTCTTGACCCCATCATCCATCACTAATCGCCGCGTATCTTTCTTTATTGGGCCTTTCTTGAGCCCATTATTGTATTATTTGGGCCTCGAAACGGAACTTTGAAAACGGCGTCGTGTTTTTTAGTATCATCTCTTTTTCTAGACACGATTACAGTTGCTGCGGTGGTTCACTTGGAACTCCGGCGACTCCTCCTCCTCCTCCAACGTTGGAAACTTGACTATGCAGTTTCTGGTAGTGAGATTTTGATAATTCCTTTTCTTTTTTTTCATCTCATTTACGATACTTCAAATGAATTGAATGATTTGGGTAACTTGTGGGTGGAAACGAAGCAGGAGAAGGTGAAGTTGATAAAGAAGGAAGAGCCAGTAATGGCGAAGAAGAATCCTGAAGACATTCCCGTTTGCTGGTTCGAGAATTCTGATTCTGTCTCTCACCGTTTCCACTTCGAACCCGACGGCCACCTCTCTGTAAATCTCTCTCTCTCTCTCTCTCTCTCTCTCTCCCAATCAGTTCAGCTCTCTGTTTGGAGAATTCGTTAAAGTGAATTATTCATGAATTGGGTTTGTTTCGTAGATGAAAGTTGTTGATGACGCAAGGCCTGTTCCTCAGAAGATGGTTGAATCCTTCCTTAATAAGTTCTTCCCTTCAGGATATCCATACAGGTGAAAACTCAAAAAAATTGAAACTTTTGTTTTTACAAAATTGTGTTTTTATTCATTGAAATCTTTTTTTCTTGTACAGTGTGAATGAAGGATATCTTAGGTACACACAGTTTCGAGCACTTCAGCATCTCTCAAGTGCAGCATTATCCGTGTTATCGACTCAGGTCTTCTTCAGATTTTGATTATTGATTTGGCAAAAAATTTGTAATTGTTTAGTTGAGTTTGTTGCAATGGAGGTTTTAACATGGATATATAGCTTTTTTTTGTCTTGCTCCGTTGCAGTCACTGCTATTTGCTGCAGGCTTGCGGCCTACACCGGCTCAAGCAACTGTTGTTAGGTGGGTATGTTACCATCTCGAGTTTGTTGGGGTTTGTTAGCTTGTTCTGTGCCTAACTGCAAGTTATATTCTTGTTTAACTTTTATTGGTTTATGTAGATTTTGAAGGATGGGATGCAGCATGTGGGGAAGCTGATTTGTAGCAATTTGGGTGCAAGAATGGACTCTGAGCCTAAACGTTGGAGGGTGCTGGGTATGCAACATTCGTTAGCTACATGTTTCTGTTTCTGATGATGTCTTCACAGCATCAACCAGTAAACCTAGTGATTTATTCTTTCAGCTGACGTGCTCTACGATATTGGTACTGGTCTGGAACTCGTTTCTCCATTATGCCCACATCTGTTTCTTGAAATGGCTGGTCTTGGGAATTTCGCTAAGGTATAGATTTCTTTATAAACCTACGGGAGAATCTATCAGCTCTTTAGTAAGAATCATTTTTTCCAAAAGGGATTGAAATGAAACTGTTCTTAGAACATCCTTTTCTGCCTTTCTCAGCCTTTTCAGCTGCGTCAATAAGAGAGACATGAGATATATTAGCTTTCTAGAGACCATCTTTTGATGAATCAATCAGCTTCACTGATTGATTGTAATCATTTCTGTGTTTCACATTCTTCTGGAATTGTTTGATTCAAATAGGGAATGGCTACGGTTGCAGCAAGGGCAACAAGATTACCAATCTATTCATCTTTTGCCAAAGAAGGAAATCTTAGTGACATTTTCGCCAAAGGAGAAGCAATCTCTACTCTTTTTAACGTTGCCGGGATAGGTATTGGGATTCAACTTTCTTCCACAATATGTTCATCAATGGAAGGAAAGGTAATTTCCTTCCTCTCGACTATTACTCTCTGTTTCAGAAAACAGAGTGCAGTTTCTTTGTTTTGGGATTACAACTCGGTTGTCTTAGGAAAGGCTATTCTTTGCAGTTGGTGGTTGGGTCTATTCTTTCGGTTGTACATGTGTATAGCGTTGTAGAACAAATGCGAGGGGTACCAATCAACACACTGAATCCACAGAGAACCGCTTTGATCGTGGCTAATTTTCTAAAGGTATATACCATTTACTTTACGTCAAACCTCCTAAAACCATGTTGTTGTTATTCTTAGTTATATCAGAGGTGTTGTTGAATCTGTTTCAGACAGGTAAAGTCCCAAGCCCTGCTGATTTAAGATTCCAAGAAAACCTGTTGTTCCCCGAGAGACCAATCCAAGAAGCAGGAAATGTAAAAGTGGGAAGGGCTCTCCATAAAGCTGTGAAGCCTTCTGAGGTGCAGAAACTAAAAGAAGTGTTTGTAGAAGAGAAGTTTCTATTGAGTCATGGAAAGTCATGTACCGATATGGTCTTAGAGCACGATGCAACTGGTGAAGACGCATTGCGAGGGTGGTTAGTTGCAGCATATGCTAAGTCAATGAAAAATATGTACAATGACCCTGATGACATGATACTGCAAGACGCATATGACCGAATGAACGATGTCTTCAGTCCATTTTTATCTCAAGTGCAAGCTAAAGGATGGTATACTGATAGATTTCTCGATGGCACGGGAACAAGATTTGCTCGGTAGCTCCCGAGTTTCAGATAAATTGTTATTGTAATTCTTTTGTTTCAAGTGTAAACACGAATTTGTAGACGCTAGAAGTCATTGTCCAGATCATGAATCCACAACTGAAGACTTCGATGGATAGGCTAGAGTGAGATTGTTAGGTGAAACAAAAGTTTGAAGGTACGGTTCTTGTCCTCGTTTGTACTTGCATTGTAGTCTACATTTATTATCATATAAATCAATCAAAGTGGAATCTGATTAATACTTTTTAGGAAATATGTTACTTTAAAGTTAAAAAGTTGATCTCTTTTGTGGTTAAGATATGTATTTTACATGGTCAAATCATGTGTACTGGCTCCTTTTTTTTTTCCTTAGGCATGGACTCATTAGTCTTCATTTTGGGATATTTTTACAAGTGAAAAAGGAGCCGGTAGGCATGATTTTTTCCAAAGTACTACTTTTATTGAATATAATATTTGATAAATGCAATTAGCTTGGTGTTTCTTTTTCTATATATAATCACAATATCAAGGTAGAAGATTCAAACCAGATCGTTTTTTTGTTCTTTTGGTAAAATTTGGGATGTTTCAACTGGTTGAACCATATTGGACACATAATTAAATTTTAAGAGTCTAACAGAGCAAGATGTTCAGTTTTGTTTCAGGTTGAGTAGACCAAGCTAAAGTTTCTTGTGGGTAGGTTTCTAAATTTTGCATTAAGATCAAAAATCCAAGATATAGCAAAGAACAAAAACAACTTGTATACATGCGACATTAAGAGGCTGTATTATCCTTTTCAAATTTGGACCTCTACGTAATGCATGGTAGAAGAGGACATTTTGAGATATAGTTGTCAAGACTTGGTGGTCACACCATAATTACATTTCTAGTGTAGCTATTACTTATTAATCGTTCTTGAACTCGCCATGTAAGATGTTTGAGAGTATGTACATTTCTTTATTTGCTTAAGTGAGATTAAAGTTAAACTAAACTAATTACGTATTGTCAGAAAATTATAAATGCTCTCAAATATGGTGATGAATGATACACTTACATATTCATCTTTTCACGCTGTAAACATGTAACGTACGGGTTGTGGCTTTGGCTAGAATTATTGATGTGAATCACTATCCCGAGTCAAACCCACAAAATTTATGTTATTTACAAAATCAAAATAATTAGAAGAAATGAAAAGTCATTAACTCATTAGTATTCATAAAGTCAAAAACTAGTTTTAAGCGTTTTGTTAAAGTTAAATTATTTTCACTACGTTATCACTATTTTAGCATTCCGATAATTATATGAGATGTCTTATTAATTAATACAGTACATGGACTAAAATAGCTAGTTGGGTCTATATGAAGATGATAGTTATCACGATTTTAATATGAAAAGTAAAGAGTGAAATTTAAGGCTTCTTCTTTTTTGACATATGCATTGTATAATCAATAATGCAACTCAGCCGACCCCCGGAAAATAAAACAAAAGAAGCGACAAAGTTAGTATTTATATGACCCACACAAATCTAGATTTCATTAGGTCACGATCCATTTGGATACATTGGTTTGTATATATCAATTATCAAGTAATACTTGCATTAAAAACATGATAACTCAACAAATCGGAGAAGATAACTAAGCATTGTATTAGAAAATAAAACCTCAAAAAGAAAGCGGAAAGAAAAGAAAAAAAAAATTGTGAAAAAGATCTTAGTCATGATGGAATTAGATATGGATGATCTTTGTTTTGTTTTGTTTTAGTCTATTCTTTTTTAAACGTTAAATAATTTTGGTCTAAATACATTTAACTTGAAAAACAGCATACAAAGTTGCTTTTGACAGAGATAAACAAATAGTGGTTTAAAGTAAAAGTTGTAATGGTGAAAGTGTGCAATTGAAAGAACCATATATGTAATTATTGGTGCCATATCACTAAATTATCCATTGACGGCAATGTCATACATTTTGTGATCTCATGGTTATGACTATTTTACGTAATCACATACCGTAAGAAATATATTTCACTATTTTAAATAACGTTTTGGAAGACTATATGTATATTATTTTACCAATTCACTGGTAATCACATGGATTCATATTTCTATTTACAAAGTAATTATAAATACCTTTTCAAAAATAGGAGGTTCATATGACCTAGATATATATATATATATATATATATATAATTTCATAAAAAAAAATTCGTTAACATGAGCACGAATCATATTTAAAAAGAGGAACCCCTTTTACGTACGTACCCTACTTCGATGTCTATGGGTTTTCCCTCCATCTTGACACAACAATTGTTTTGGCTCTACACATATCTATTTTTTATTCATCATATTCATAATTGTATATTATATTTACAATAAGAAAGAAGAAAAACAGTGATTAATATATATGCGCATAGAAAAAATATGAAACTTTTAATGTTTCTTATTGACTTATAGGTCACCCAACAAGCTTGATTGGTATTAATAGGTTTGATTAATTTAGGGCCATGATCTGATTGGAATTGAGCACTATGAGCCTCTTTCTTTGACATTTTATGTATTGTATAATTTGAACTTTCCTTCTTCTCATAATTTTTTATTATTCTTTTTCTCCCATAATTTCTTATTATTCATTTATTCTTATTTTTTTATAACCCGGTGATCGATGCTAAACCAGACTAAAGTAGATATGGGACAAGCTCAGGGACTCATAATACAAATACACTATGTTAAGCATCTGGACCAAAGCTTGAAACCAACTGATTCAAGAACAACAAAGTTATTCCTAAAAATATTTGAACCGGAGGAGCAAGTTTACGTATTGCCGACCACTTGACAAAAAATTTAAGTGTGAAAGGAATATGTGTATAAACATATTTGCATGCATGTCGATACAAATCTAGTTTTAGGGTCCTTAAGTGTCCAAACTCAAAAAAGAAAATTTCTCCAGATTCTTTTTTAGGTTTTTACTTTTTTTTTAAGATATATATTAGGGCCTATAATCGTTTAAAAATATATTGTTCACCATCTTATATAATCTTTATAGTAAAACAGTTGAACGTGACCAACAAATAGTACGACCCTATGGTCCCTATTCAATCTAATGGTAAATTTTTAGAGTAAATCCGTTTGGTGAAGTAGCAAGTTTAATTCAGTCAAATAGACAACCCATCACTGGATCTTTGTTTTATGCAAATTTATTGAAATGCAATAGTTACATATGCAAACAATAACTTTTATCATCATGACCAAAAACATATGTATATCATCCTAATGATTATATAAGCCAATAAATTTTGGCTTTTGGTGTAATGTCTTTTTAGATTCAGAAAGTGATAGTTGGTAATACAAAGTTGTGAAATGTGAATCATGTGTTTTAAAAACAAAGACTGGAATTTGAACATAATAAGTTGGATCATTCTAACAAAAAAATTCACAAAATTTGCTTAAATACAAGATTTATAGTTTTCGTCTTAAACCTGTGCATAATTCTGCTTTCCATGAACGAAAGAAATGGTTAGCGAAAACATATCTAAATAAAAAAAAAGAATAAACCCTCTCACGAGAATTAAAGATAAACATTCTACTTTATACATGTAAGTATGTAATATGTCATATATATCTTAACATCTAATTTGACATTTGAGAAAGTGATAAACCTACATAAAAAAATACGGTTGACGTCACTTGCGACACCACATGTATAAAAGTGACTAGTTCCGGTAGTTTGAGTTCATGTATATACTCATGTTTGAGTTTGTCTGCCGTGTGTCACGACATGAATGGACATTGATACATGATGAACTTATATTATTCTCATTCAACGAATTCACATAGCTAGATGAGTAACTTGAGATTGATGGTTTGTTAGAATGAAAAATTCCACAAAGATACATGAGACCTTGTGAGATGAAGACTACTAGGTTCGGACCCGCACGTGCCGAGTTATTTAAGTATAATTTTAAAAAAAATATAATTGTCAAATTATCAAATCCGTCTAGTATGTCCGATTGTAATGTTTTTTTTTTTTTGGACCTGAAAAAACCTCATTTCTCGTAATTCATATAAGTAAATAGCATGTCCGAGTATGTTCTGCTTGAATTTTTGTTTCTAAAATTTTCGTCCCCTATTTTGTCATAAATGAATATACCTACACAAAATTCTCATAACCTGATTACTATGAAACTAATTTGAACGATTTCCTAAAATATAATAAATCTGTTGTTTAATATTTTTTTTCTTCTTAATATATAAATTGGGTTAATTTGGCAACATGAATATTTGATATGGTTTTTTTTAACCCTTAATTGTATTCCCCTATTAATAGTATAGATTTCCTTCAATTATTGAATGAAATATTCCTTAGTTATACTAATGACAATTTAATGTAAATAATATAGTAAGAGAAGGGAAAATAATAAAATGGGATATAAAGCTTGAGTATTTTATATAGAAGATACCATAAGATATTTTATTAAGGAGAATTCGATTAATTTGGATATTATTAGTTTTTTAAAGTAATATATGTGTCCGTAATTGATGGAGAAATAAAATTACAAAATTGTTTTTTGAGAGGGAAGACTATAATTGGTCATTAGATCCCTTATATAATTGGTCTTAGTTATGGTATTATATTACTGGATTTTATAAATTTTAATTGGTCATTAGAGCCCTATATATCTCAGCTATTGGTATAATATTATTAATTGTTTTCATTTTTATTGGACTGGATTTTCTAAATTTTAAGATTTATGTAAAAACACTATAACTACATATTTATATATAATATTTAACTACATAGTTATCCAAATTAAAGTATATATTCATGTCATTTTAATTGGTGATCATATGTTTTTTTGGGCAAATATAGTTATTGTTTTTAGCAAAATAATAAACATTCAACCAGTTTCAAATGATCTTCGATTTTTTCACCATTAGAGCTTTATAAAATTAGTAGAAAGATAACATTATTTATATTTCTGAAAATATGACTTTTTACATATATATATATATATATTTACATCTCATAATATAGTTATATTATTATATTACAATACATAGTGAAATTAATTTAATTTAAAAAATATGTAGGAGATAATATTTATCAATTTTTGAATAATATTTACTAATTTTAGAATTTATAGAAGTAAAATATTGTGTATATAAATAAATTGAATATCAGTGGCAGTTGACAAAAATATATATATATATATATAGCAGTGGCAGTTTTATGAATGATATGCTCAAATTTAACCAACATCTTCGTTGTTGACTTCCGTTATTGGAATATAAGTAATTTGGTGAGGACTAATTCTCTCCCAAGCCCGACTATCGATGTACTCCCAGAGAAGAAGTCAACTTTCAAAAAACTGGATCTTACCTACTCTTTTCTAATAAAAACAGTAACATACAACGGTTTTTTAACTGTACATGGCTTTATCCGCTGAGTACCAAAAGTTCGTCGGAGCCATTTCTTCACCGGAATCCACTTTTTCGACTGTGTCTCACATCCCGTCTGCTGAACCTCTGAAGAAACTCTCTTGATACGGTATGATATCCACTCCCTTTTCTTACTGAACTTGTGTAACCCTTTTCAACATGTGTATTCTTGCTAGAAAGCTTTGTAAACTTGTTAACCCTTGCAACCCTCTCCCGTATCCTCACTGTGTCGGCTGCTTTCCTCCTTGTGAAAAATCGCCTTTTCTCACACCATGTCAAAGAGAATTCCCTATTCCATGAAAGGAAAGGAGATTGATGCGGGCTTTGCTCCACCACCTCGAAGAAGAATTCGAGCTCCAGAACTTGATACCTCGGCCCTGATAGAAGCTAATGCTCTCACCCTTATGGGGCGTTTAACCAACCCATCTGCCCAAAAACTCTGGTCTCTCTTCCCTTTCCTTGAAAACCGCTGGAACCTGAAAGGCCGAGCAACTGGATCTGACCTTGATCGAGGCTGCTTCCAGTTTAGCTTTGAGTACAAAGAGGATATGGAAAAAGTTCTTAAAAACAGACCTTACCATTTTGACCAATGGATGGTGATCCTCCAAAAGTGGGAACCTATTATCTCTGATACTTACCCCTCCATCTTACCTTTCTGGATTGAAGTTCAAGGTCTTCCTAAGCATTACTGGCAAGAGGAAATGCTCCAAACCATTGGAGAGGAGATAGGCAACCTGGAGGAAATGGAAATTACCAATGAGACTGCAAAAATAAGAGTATTTGTGGATGGACTCAAACCTATTATTAAGGATACCATTGTGGAGTTCCCAGATGGCAGTGAGGCTCTGGTAACCCTTGATTATAATAATCTAAAGAACCATTGCTCCTTTTGCTACCGCCTTACTCACGAGAGAAAGAACTGCCCGGGCCTACAACCTGCAAAAGTGAGCCCCTGCCAAACCCTCAGACTCAAAACTCACTGTCTAAATCAGTCTCTAGGAATTACTACACACCTTGGGATAATATCAGAGCTCCGAGAGAAACGCCTGGTCAGTCAGAGATCAGTGGTCGACAACCTGCCATATCTCAATCCTCTAGACACAGGGAGAACGAAGCTCATAGGAGGTTCCCTGAAAGAACCCACCCCTACCGTGGGAGAGAATCTAGCCGAGATCTCTACTCTCGATCCCATCAATCACAAGACTATTCTGGCCGACCTAAGAAGAATCTCCAGTGGAGAGAGAGGACCCCATCATTGGGGGAACCCCATGCTGAAAGATCAGATTCCTCAAGACCACGCCGTCCTCCATTAGAGAGGGATCAAGTGGCTCAGGATCCTGTTACACCCCCTCCCCCATGACTAACTTTTGGTGGTATAAGCTGTGATCTCTTGGAGAAAACCCCGACTTGTGTTGTACCTTCAAAAGATCATGTAATGAGTGAACTTCGTGAAGTAACGTTACAATACATAACTTGTGTTGATCCTACCGAGAGTGCAGCTAGGAAACAACGAGTTATTCAAGGTGAGGCACGAAACCTGATGTCTGATACTGCAGACTGAATAATCCAAGCTTCCACTTCCTTGAATCCTGATCAAGCTCCAAATACCATAGAACCTTCTATCTCGAATCTTGTAAGGCCCTCGTTAAGCGACTTGAACCCTCTTCCATCGGATGAAGCTGGAGCTTCTACAAATCAAGGTAGAGGAAGACCTCCTCTAGGCAAACCTGCTCCCAAACAAACATTGAAGCTATTAGGAGCAAAGAGCCAGAAGAGAAATTTGGCTAATGGTTCCCCAAAGATTACCACTCACCATCGGGGCTCTACTTCAAAAAGGCCTACTCCGGGAGACTCAACCGCCCAAAGACCACCAAAAGCAAAAGGATCCCAAAAGAACTTAAATCATCAGGGTGGAGCCCCCAATGGAACTTTAATACCGGCAATGGTGAAGCAAAAGGTGGATTTTCACAATCCACCAAATCCTCTTCCTTAAAGCTTCTGAGCTGGAATTGTTGTGGGTTGGGGAATCCCATAACAAGCCAGCGTATTCGTGAGATACGCTCCTCTATCTCACCAAACATTCTATTCCTCATGGAAACAAAAAATCCAGACGAATTTGTGGAAAAAACCTTACATTGGATGTGTTTCCCATATCATTTCTTAGTCCCTCCTCACAGTCCCGGAGGAGGTGGCCTTGCTCTGTACTGGAAGAATGATGTCGAGTTAACAATCTTGTCCTCTTGCACGAACTTCATTGATACACAGATCAAATCTGCAGGAAAAACGTTTTATGTCACCTTTCTCTATGGAGAACCAGACAGACATAAGAGAAAGACCCTTTGGGAGCAACTTACTGTGATAGGTTCCACGAGAGAGGACCCTTGGTTCCTTACGGGGGACTTCAATGATATCATAGATGCTTCTGAAAAACAAGGTGGCCTGGTGAGACATGAAGGATCATTCGTGGACATCCGCTCCCTTATGTCTTCATGCGACCTCTATGATCTTCGCCATTCAGGAAATTTCATGTCCTGGAGGGGTATGAGACATGAACATCTAGTTCACTGCAGATTAGACTGGGCTATGTCTAATACTGCCTGGGCAGAAATGTTCCCATTTAGCCACAACACCTATCTGCGCTTTGAGTGTTTGGACCACCGACCACTTCTCATCTGTCTTGACCTCACAAAAAAGAAGAGAAAAGGAATTTTCAGGTATGACAGAAGATTAAAAGGAAATGATGAAATTCATGATCTAATCGAAGCTGCTTGGCAATATAACCAATATGAATTAGTTGAAGAGAAGATAACCCGATATCGTCGTGAAATTATTACCTGGACAAAGCAAAAGCATCAAAATAGCCAGAAGGTGATTGAGGAACTTAGACAAAAGCTGGATGATCTAATGTCCGATCATGAGACGAAAACCTCTGCTATCTCCAGTGTCAATCTCTCTCTTCTGAAAGAAAGCAGAGGAAGATTTTTGGAAACAGAGGAGTAGAAACTTATGGCTTGCACTTGGTGATCAAAACTCTGGTTTTTTCCATGCGGTTACCAGAGGAAGAACAACAGTGAATAAATTCTCTGTAATAGAGGACGATGATGGCCTACCTCACTATGAAGAAGAGAAGATCCTGTCAGTGATTTCCGAATACTTCACAAAACTCTTCACATCCCAGGCATGTGATCACTCTTCTCTCACCCACAAAGTTATCCAACCCTGTATCTCACCAGTCACAAATGAAGCGTTAATACAAATACCAACTTATGAAGAAGTGAAAAAAGCCTGTTTCGCAATCCATGCTGATAAGGCACCTGGTCCGAATGGCTTCTCTGCGGGTTTCTTTCAGTCCCATTGGAGTACCATTGGCACTCAAGTAGTGTCTGAGGTGCAAGCTTTCTTTTCAAATGATGCTCCAATCGCAAGCGTGAACCACACACATATAAGACTGATCCCGAAAATACAAAGTCCAAAAGCAATGGTGGATTATAGACCGATTGCCCTTTGCTCGGTCTTTTATAAGATCATATCTAAGCTCCTTTCACGTCGGCTCCAACCTGTGTTACATACAATAATATCTGAGGATCAGTCAGCTTTCGTACCTCAATGTGCCATGACTGATAATGTATTGATTACACATGAAAGCCTGCACTACCTTAAAACCTCGGGAGCAAAATAAAGGTGCTACATGGCTGTTAAAACAGATATGAGCAAAGCCTATGATAGGCTGGAGTGGGACTTTATTAGATCTGTTATGACAAGAATGGGTTTTCATGAGAAATGGATCCGATGGATCATGCAGTGTGTTTCAACTGTTTCCTACTCTTTCCTTCTCAATGGATCTGCTCAAGGACAAGTTTCTCCCTCAAGAGGAATCCGACAAGGGGATCATCTCTCCCCTGACCTCTTTATTCTCTGCAGTGAAGTCCTCTCCGGACTTTGTCGCAAAGCTCAGATAGAGGGCACTTTACCTGGTATTCGAGTGGCTTTGGGAAGACCACGAGTCAATTTTCTCCTTTTTGCTGATGATACGATGTTCTTCTGCAGATCACACCAACAAAGCTGTGAAACTTCACTGAGTATCATTCACAAGTACGAACAAGCATCTGGACAACTGATAAATAAATCCAAGTCGGCCATTACCTTTTCTGCTAAAACTCTAGAGGTAGTGAAGGAGAAGACCCAGCAAATCCTGGGGATCCAAAAGGTAGGAGGATTAGACAAATATTTAGGACTCCCAGAGTTTTTTGGAAAGAAAAAGAAAGATATGTTTAACCTTATTACTGATCGCATCCGACAAAGAGCTCGAAGTTGGGCTTCAAGACCACTTTCCACTGCGGGGAAAGCCACAATGTTAAAATCCGTACTCTCCTCTATGCCTTATACCATGTCTTGCTTCAAGATCCCAAGATCTCTTGCTAAGCGCATCCAATAACTTCTAACAAGCTTCTAATGTGACTCCTCTGAAGAAAATAAGAAGATCAGCTGGGTGGCTTGGTCTAAGCTAACAAAATCTAAGAGTGATGGAGGTTTAGGATTTCGTGACATACCTAATTTTAACGACGCCCTCCTCGCAAAGATTAACTGGCGAATCCTGACTAAACAAGACAGCCTACTCGCAAGGGTGTTGATGGGGGAGTATTGCCATTCCTCAACCTTCCTGGACTGCTCGACACCAAATTCAGCTTCTCACGGTTGGAGAGGCATCTGGCTTGGCCGAGACCTTTTGAAACCTCACCTTGGAAAAGCCATTGGAACTGGAGCGGATACTCTGTTGTGGTACGAACCATGGATTTCTCTTTCAAAAAGAATTGTCCCCATGGGACCACCAACAGAGACTTCTTCTGATATGCGAGTTAGTAGTCTCCTCAACCCCTTTTCAAAAACCTGGGACCAAGAGAAGATCAAGCTACTGTTACCAGTATGCGAAAAAGAAATTCTTGCTATTAGACCAAGTACAAAAGGAGCAATAGACTGTCATATTTGACTGCTTACCAATTCAGGAACTTATACGGCAAAATCAGGTTATTTAGCTGCCTCCAGAAAAGACAAAGATTTTCCAACCCATAGACAAGCCTTATCCTCCTTTAACTGGTACAAAGAGGTCTGGAACCTTAAATGTCTCCCAAAGATCAAGTTTTTCTTATGAAAAGTTATAAATGAAGCCTTACGAGTAGGTGAAAACCTGAAAATCCGTGGAGTGTACCCTTAGGCGGCGTGTCCTCATTGTCAACAGACGAAATCAACCCTCCACCTTTTGTTCCATTGCCCATTTGCCGCCCAGGTGTGGGAGCAAATACAACTTAAAGTTCCAATCGTCCCTAACCAGATCACCAACCTACACATGGGACTTTAGCTAGTCAATGTTGGAATCAATCTACCCCCTGTGGGCATTGGGCAAGAGCCCCTGTCCCCCTGGATCCTCTGGAACATTTGGACTACCCGAAATAAAAAGCTTTTCAACAGAAACAGGCTTTACCTCGAGATGTTATCTCTCAAGCAGTCACTAGTGCTAAGGAATTGATCGCGGTTCCCAGAAGCGAGCCCCAACCGGCAGTTCACGGAGTATATACCATTTCATGTTTCACAGATGCAGCGTGGTTAGTTGACTCCCAGGAGGCGGGCCTCAGCTGGATCCTTATTGACCACTCCCGACAGTCGAAGATCCTAGGCCAATCATCAGCGTCAAATGTAGCCTCTCCGATCTTAGCTGAAGCGATTGCTATATCTCTGGCTCTTCAACATGCCCTAGATATGGGCTTTAAAAAACTTTCTCTGGCTTCCGATTCACAGATGTTGATCAAAGCCATCACTTCAGAGTCTCCATCGAAGGAGCTCTACAGGATTCTCCATGATATCCTAGAACTATCTGATTTGTTTGATGACATTTCTTCCTCTTTTGTGAGTCGAAAACTCAATCGACGAGCGAATGAACTGGCTAAATCCTCTATCCATTCGGTTTGTAATGTACCACTTTCGGTTCTGGTTTAATATATATTCCCCATTTATGGGCTTGACAAAAAAAAAATGCTCAAATTTAACCATGAATTACTCTCTCAAATTAAGAGATCAATTGTAGTACTTAGGGATCGTATCCACAAGGACTCTAGATCACACAATAGATTTAATAATCTTTTAATTATGCTAAACCAAAATATTAATTTAAAAGCAATGCAAAAACAGAATTTAAAAGTGTTGTAAATTCAGGAATTAAAAACGCTAGGCCTAGGGAAATTCTTAGGAAATCATGGAAAATCAGATCAATTAATTAAGTAAGCAGGATTCAATAATTAAGCATCGTTCTTGAACTCTAAACACAATTATAAAATAAATCAGTTCTCACTGCAAATAATATCTAAGTTTTAAAACCCGAAAATCCAAATCTCTTTGCAAAATTCAAGTTAAAAACAAGCAATAAAATCAAGTTTAGATAAGTTCACAAAATCACTAATTCAAATCTCTTTGCAAAAAGTAATTTTGCTCACCAAAGGTTTTTGTCAAGAAAATCAATTATATTCTCATATTAATCAATAATCCTAAGATTCAAATCTAGATGACTAATCAAAGATCTAGCATTAAGAACAACCTATGGTGAAGAACAAGAAAGATAATGAATCCAAACAATTAATCAATCTAACAATCTATGAAATCCCTAATGAGAAACCCTAAACCTAACAAGCAGATCTACTCAGACATAATCAATGAAAAACAAATCATATTATGAATAAATTGCATTAATAGATTAAAAGAAGTAGAAAAGGAGTTCTGAATCTTCTCTCGAAGGAGTTTTGATTCTTCTCTCGAAGGAGTTTTGATTCTTCTCTCCAAAAACTCTCTAAAATCTCTCAGGGTTTTCTCTCTCAAAAATTGCAGGAAAAATAAAGCTTAGGTCTAAACAATGACCATAAAAATCCTATATATACTGTAAAACACGTCTTGGGCCTTAATTGCAAATAAGAAAAGCTTGGGCAATTTCTGTAAATCTTCAAAATTTGTAGTAAAACTTCCGAATCGGCTTGTAGAAACTGTGTTGATCGATGTCATGGTTGCATCGGTCGATGCATCCTCCTGAACTCGTCTCCCGGTTTCGCATCTTAGCATCAATGCTTGATTGTGCTCCAAATCCTCCTATTTAGCTCTATTATGCTCTCATCCATGGTAAATCCTATAAAGACTCAAAAGATTTTAAAAATACCAAAAAGACTCTATAAATAAGACTTATAGCATGGCTAAAAACACTTAAAAACCATGATATATCAATGAAATACTAAGGTTGAATAATAACTTTGACATGTAGCTCTATCGCGACGACACGTCAATTTTTTTTCAGATTGTTTTTCTTTTAATATATAAGAGATATTTTTCTATGAATTACCATGATTAATCGTAAAAAAAAACAAAAATTACCGTGAACTTTCCAAAAAACGACACCTCATTACAGTCTTGACCACAGCAGGAGAACCTCCTGTCGTTACTTATCANCTCATATTAATCAATAATCCTAAGATTCAAATCTAGATGACTAATCAAAGATCTAGCATTAAGAACAACCTATGGTGAAGAACAAGAAAGATAATGAATCCAAACAATTAATCAATCTAACAATCTATGAAATCCCTAATGAGAAACCCTAAACCTAACAAGCAGATCTACTCAGACATAATCAATGAAAAACAAATCATATTATGAATAAATTGCATTAATAGATTAAAAGAAGTAGAAAAGGAGTTCTGAATCTTCTCTCGAAGGAGTTTTGATTCTTCTCTCGAAGGAGTTTTGATTCTTCTCTCCAAAAACTCTCTAAAATCTCTCAGGGTTTTCTCTCTCAAAAATTGCAGGAAAAATAAAGCTTAGGTCTAAACAATGACCATAAAAATCCTATATATACTGTAAAACACGTCTTGGGCCTTAATTGCAAATAAGAAAAGCTTGGGCAATTTCTGTAAATCTTCAAAATTTGTAGTAAAACTTCCGAATCGGCTTGTAGAAACTGTGTTGATCGATGTCATGGTTGCATCGGTCGATGCATCCTCCTGAACTCGTCTCCCGGTTTCGCATCTTAGCATCAATGCTTGATTGTGCTCCAAATCCTCCTATTTAGCTCTATTATGCTCTCATCCATGGTAAATCCTATAAAGACTCAAAAGATTTTAAAAATACCAAAAAGACTCTATAAATAAGACTTATAGCATGGCTAAAAACACTTAAAAACCATGATATATCAATGAAATACTAAGGTTGAATAATAACTTTGACATGTAGCTCTATCGCGACGACACGTCAATTTTTTTTCAGATTGTTTTTCTTTTAATATATAAGAGATATTTTTCTATGAATTACCATGATTAATCGTAAAAAAAAACAAAAATTACCGTGAACTTTCCAAAAAACGACACCTCATTACAGTCTTGACCACAGCAGGAGAACCTCCTGTCGTTACTTATCATCGTCACCAAAATACATTATAAAAACATTAAAAGAAAAGAAAGTTGAAAATTACTTTGGACTGTGTGGATCAAAAGTATGAGAAATTTTTCAACTTGGAGTTGTCCCACGGTTGGATTGTGTTTATATAATATTATGTGTGTGTATAAATATAATAATAAGACGCTAAACGTCTACATCGCATACTTCCTTCAAGCATTTGGGTTCTTTGGCTCATATAAAACTCTATACCCATCCCAACACTTGGCCTAAATTCTAATCATTTAACTCAACTGAAGACCAAATTCTTTTTATTCTAGTGTTATTTTCTTGAGGTGCAACGGAGAGAAAGAAATGGGAAGAGCACCATGTTGTGAGAAAATGGGGATGAAGAGAGGACCGTGGACTCCTGAAGAAGATCAAATCTTGATTAACTATATTCATCTTTATGGTCATTCGAATTGGCGAGCTCTCCCTAAACACGCAGGTAATTTTCACTTTACATCATATATAAACAATTCTTGTTATGTAAAAGCAATTTTGATCTTTGAAAAAGAGTATGTATAAGCAATTTTGAATTCTGTCAATTAGGTTTACTTAGATGTGGGAAAAGTTGCAGACTTCGTTGGATCAATTATCTGAGACCTGACATCAAACGTGGCAATTTCACTCCTCAAGAAGAAGAAACTATCATCAATCTGCATGAAAGCTTGGGCAACAGGTTTGTCTCTCTTTTTTTTCCAAGAAAATTAATCATCAAACCAGTTCCACAATTTTCTTACAATTTGCAAAATAAAATGATTTTTTATAAACAATTTGCAAAATATTTTAACACCGTGGGATTGAGGAGATTCCTACCCGTGATTTCCTCAGACTCATACCAATTAGGCTAGTTAATTATTTTGTTTCAATAAAGTATTTAATATTAAGAAACACACAAACAAGATCTTTACTAATGTTATTAGAAAAGATTTGCACCTTGATCAATGCAAAACATATGCCATGTATTAGCTTTTGTTTTTGTTGTTTTCTTCTATCCCCATGTTTTCTGCTGTAACTAAAAAGCAATATATATTATATTAAAGTAACAAATTGATGAAATCTATACTGTATTATATGTGATACACTTTCTTAAAGTGTTTTAGTATTGTTTGTTTTTTATTATTTTTAGATGGTCTGCGATTGCTGCAAAGTTGCCGGGACGAACCGACAATGAAATAAAAAATGTTTGGCACACTCATTTGAAGAAGAGAGTCAACAAAAAACAAAACAATGGCGGAGACACCAAAGACATTAACGGAATTAACGAGACCAGTCAGACCACCACACATGATGAAGACAAAGAATCTATGATTGTGGAGACAACCTCTCCGCAACAGTTTTCTAGTAGCATTACGACGTTTGATATTTCAAACAACCATATTATGTCGTACGAGGATATTTCTGCCTTGGTAGATGAGAGCTTTTGGTCGGACTTCGTATCGGTAGATAATTCGAATCATCATAAGGAGAAGAAGCTAGAGGAGGATTGGGAGGTATTGCTAGATAGGAATATTAAGAGAAATAGTTATAATAATTCGGAGTTGTATGATGATGACATGGAGTTTTGGTTTGAGCTTTTCACTAGTAATCGTAGAATTGAGGAATTTTCCGACATACCTGAGTGTTAATTTTAATTTGTGCTGTTTTTGTCGTTAAGACTTTGAAAGAGTCTTTTTGTAATCCAAATGAATAAATTAAAAGTCCTTTTTTCTCTAATTTGTAAACTTTTGCATCATGTCTTTTGCGTTTGCATGTAAATTATAAGAATCTTTTAAAACGTTTCTTTAAATAAATAAAAAAAATCAGTAGACATTTCTTTATAAAATACTAGCAAATAATCTTCCCATTTGAACAAAGATGAAATCAAATCTTTCTCAAGTTCAGAATCAACATCGCTCTTTAATACCATTAGCGTTTTCAAAGTGAGATGCCTACGGTAGATACGTGGCAGCTGAGAGTTCTCTGTTTCTGCATATGGCTCTGTTTTGACCGCAAACTCATCAAGATTTCCGTTATCATCAGCCACATACTTTTCATTCATCACAATTAACTTTCCACCTCCCTGGTTTGTTTTTGGGATCTGAGGGTCAAAATGCGTCAGAGTCCAATGCATTTAACTAACTATAAGAGTTAGAGACTGATTAGGAGTGTTAGACAATACTAATATCTATTTTGTCCCAAAATATGCTAAAACCGATAAAATATTGTTTAGAAGCAGTAAACATTTTTGTTAGTGTTTCTACGATCAAAATATATCACAATCCAATACATTTGACTAATTATAAGATTTAGAGATGGATTATGAATGTTTAGAAACTTACATTAATTTCGTATTTTGATTATCTTATATGTTAATCACTAATTTTAACACATTAAACCTTTTCATACTTTAATATAATCATTTTTCTATATAAATTTCTTTTGACTATATAATAATAATAAATAATAATTGCACTTAAATTGCAAATATTTTACTTACTAACTGCACATATTTTCATATTGAAATTAGTAATTTAATAGATAATTTTTCTATTAGAATTAGTGATATAATATATTATTTTTGGTTTTATATACTTTCAAAAATATTAATTGTAATTCTTTTATTTTTAAGATTTTTTGTTAAAGACTTTTAAAACAGATATTAGATGAAAAATATATATGTTTCGTAGACCTTAAAATGTATGGATGGTTCCTACGAAAACATCAATAATACCATTCCGGTCCTACTTCATACCATTGAATTGAGAGTATACGATTTAATCAATGATAATGATAAAAACGTGTGTTGTTTAAACGATCATAATTTACGATTACGCATACGTAATATAACACCAACAAAATTTCTTTGAAGTTAAATAGAAATTCTTACTTCATCATCACTAAAACATTATCTTTTTGTTTAATACTAGTCGCCAATTTTTCACGTTTAAAATCAAGATAATATTGTGATTTTTGTCGTTGTGGATGCATACGTCATAACTAATACTATAGAGTATTCAACAAGCTACTAAGCTAGACATTATGAGTTCTCTATAAACTTTCATGAACAACGAAAACTAAATGTTGTTTTTGGACGTTGTGTAATTTAATGTTGTTTATTGTTTTTGGACGTTGTGTAATTTAATGTTGTTTGAACTAAAACGAACACAAACCTCAAAAATCGGTTCATACAAACCGTTACATGGTTTGGTTTAGAGGGATTTTAGACCAGGCTGATCACTGATCCTTCTTATATTGTTGAGAAGTTTAACCTAAAATTTTGTGATTGGTTTAGGTTCAAACAACATTAAATTACACCATGTCCAAAAACAACATTTAGTTTTCCGTTGTTCTTTAAATTTAACCTAAATTATATATATAGGATTAATCCTGATCCATCCAAGACTATCACTACTTGTCCAAAGATGATAAAAGTCTCATTTGAAACGCTTCAATGTCTCCAAGTCCAAGTCTTGATTGAACCGAACCGGAATATAAAATCGGTTTACGAAAACCGTTATTAGTTCATCAGAGGTTTTAGCTATCCCTCGCCGTCTTTATCTAATCCGATTGCTTCATCTCCTTGGGGGAGGAGGAGCTTTAGCGTTCCACAACACAAATGGCTTCTTCTATTCTTAATCTCTTCAAATCATGTAGACCCTTTACTCCGATACGCTTCTCTTCTCTTCCCAAGTCTCAGTTCAGAAGTCAATCTCTCTTTAAACCGGAAAAGGAAACTCAAGCCCGTCGATGTTTCACGACTCTGTCATCACTAACGGACGGTGGAGATTCGATTCCAGAAGGAAAGGAGCTGTGGCTGCACAACACGATGAGTAGGAAGAAGGAGCTGTTCAAGCCCAAGGTCGATGGTAAAGTTGGAATGTACGTTTGCGGTGTTACAGCTTATGATCTCAGCCACATTGGGCACGCACGAGTCTACGTCACGTTCGATGTTCTCTTGAGGTATTGACTTGGATAAAAGAAGCGTTTAGTTTTATTGGGTGATGGGAAAGTTTTGATTTTTTTTTGGAATTTTGATTGGGAATTAGGCAGGTACCTTAAGCATCTAGGATATGAAGTGTCTTATGTTCGAAATTTCACGGATGTGGATGACAAGGTGAGATCTTTTCTGTCAAAGGAGCTGCTTCTTGGTTTAAGTCATGAGCAACTTAGTTCTGTTTTAGTAGTTTAGAGAAAGCTATCATCCTTCAGGGGAGTTTTAGTGAGAACCTCTTATACAACTTAAGCTCTGTTTAGATGTTTAGAGACAGCTTCTGGAGTTCCTTCATGAGAGTTTTGTTAGTGAGAACTTCTTAAGATTGAGTTTTGTGGCACCGTTTGATTAATAGGATAAGTGGCCAATGTCTGTTACTGCATTTAAGTTATTTCGTTTCTTTGTGGCTACAATTCTGTTCCTCGGGAAACATGATCATCCTAATGGCCAGAAGAATTGATTGAGCAGTTGAGAAATTTGGAGCTGTATGATATTGTCAGCGTCTTTAATACTGTTAGTCCATCTCACTTACTTGTGAGAGGCTACATGTGAACTTTTTCGACTTATAAAGCTAGCTGATATTATTGGTTTTGAGGGTGGTGGGGATGTGTTCCTATAATATACAAAATTGGAAAAGATCAGTATTTGTCTTTGTCAGGGAAGAGTTCACTTTAGTTTTATCCTTTCTGTCTGTGTCTGCCCTTTTCATATGCCTGTTTGATTGCTACGTTCATCTGCCTGCTGTTGTGTCACAAACTTTGAATAACCTTTACAGAGACAATTAGTGTATTCAGCTCGAAGCATAGAACTAGTTAGACATTTTCCGTCCCTGTATTATGCTACAAGGATTTCACTAATCTTTTCTGTTTTCTTAATCTGTCTCTGACTAGATTCTGTTATGTAGACTTTCAATTTGTCTTGTTGAAGCTGCCTGCAGCTAGATTCCCAACTGACTCATCAAATTTTAAATTTTTGTAGATAATTGCCCGAGCGAATGAATTAGGGGAAGATCCAATCAGTTTGAGCAGACGTTTCTGTGAGGAATTTAATCGAGATATGGAACAGCTTCAGTGTCTAGATCCTTCTGTCCAACCACGAGTCTCAGATCATATACCTCAAATCATCGACCTGATCAAGCAGGTTNGCATAGAACTAGTTAGACATTTTCCGTCCCTGTATTATGCTACAAGGATTTCACTAATCTTTTCTGTTTTCTTAATCTGTCTCTGACTAGATTCTGTTATGTAGACTTTCAATTTGTCTTGTTGAAGCTGCCTGCAGCTAGATTCCCAACTGACTCATCAAATTTTAAATTTTTGTAGATAATTGCCCGAGCGAATGAATTAGGGGAAGATCCAATCAGTTTGAGCAGACGTTTCTGTGAGGAATTTAATCGAGATATGGAACAGCTTCAGTGTCTAGATCCTTCTGTCCAACCACGAGTCTCAGATCATATACCTCAAATCATCGACCTCATCAAGCAGGTTTGAACTTAAGTACTTCACTTTGTCCTCATGTTGCTAAAAATGGCTAAAGATATATATATATATTCATATGCGATGTTTTCCATTTCAGATTCTTGACAATGGCTATGCCTACAAAGTTGATGGAGATATTTACTTCTCAGTCGACGAACTTCCAACATATGGAAAACTGTCTGGACGAAAATTAGAAGATAACCGTGCAGGCGAGAGAGTCGCAGTTGACACGAGGAAGAAACATCCAGCAGATTTTGCTCTGTGGAAAGTATGCATTTTAATTTCGTTTTAGCGCTACATTTTATATACTGGCTTTCTCATTTAAGTCCTAGAAGAGTTTCAAATTTTTGGCAGGCTGCAAAAGAAGGGGAGCCCTTTTGGGAGAGTCCGTGGGGAAGAGGGAGGCCCGGTTGGCACATAGAATGCAGTGCGATGAGTGCCGCTTATCTCGGTTATAGTTTTGACATACATGGTGGCGGAATGGATCTTGTGTTCCCTCACCATGAAAATGAAATTGCTCAGAGTTGTGCTGCTTGTGATAGCAGCAACATCAGCTACTGGATCCATAATGGTTTTGTTACTGTTGACTCCGAGAAGATGTCTAAATCCTTGGGGAACTTCTTCACAATCAGACAGGTAAACATTTTTAGTTTTGCTATTTTCCTTTTATATCAAACATTTATATGTTTATTTCGTGTTCAGGTTATAGACCTTTATCATCCTCTTGCTCTGAGACTTTTTCTAATGGGAACTCACTATCGATCTCCTATCAATTACTCTGATTTCCTCCTCGAAAGTGCTTCGGAGCGCATTTTCTATATTTATCAGGTAAACCTTGTTTCTTGTCAGTTAGAAAGTTGCATTTGTGGAGTACTTCTCTTGTTTTTTAAGCCTAAGGTGCTTTACGTTGGGGCATAACATTATGTTCTTCTTCACTACAATCCTTTGAAGATGATTCTCATTTGCTTATTGACAGACGTTAGACGACTGTGAAAGCGTTTTAGGCGAGAAAGATTTGGCGTTTGACAATGATTCTGTTCCTTCAGACACTTTGACAATCATCAACACATTCCGTAGTGAGTTTATTGCCTCGATGTCTGATGATCTCCTTACACCTGTAACTCTGGCAGCAATGTCAGAACCATTGAAAACTATCAACGATCTCATTCACACCCGAAAGGTATGTATAACGTCTGCTCTTACGTTTATATGTTTCAAAAATTGGTTAATGATATAGTTGATCATATGCTGATTACAGGGGAAAAAGCAAGCAAGAAGAGAAGAGTCACTTAAGGCTCTAGAGACAACAATCAGAGATGTTCTTACTATCTTAGGGATAATGCCCACAAGTTACTCAGAGGTACAGCTTCCATTATATCAGAGTAATGATGTTGCGGCAGAGATTATGCCCACAATGTTACTCTCTAGTGTTTTTTAACTGTTCTGTTTCCTCCAATCTCCAGGTTCTTGTTCAGCTAAAAGAGAAGGCGCTAAAGCGAGCTGGACTTGAAGAGGAAGATGTGTTGCAGAGAGTGCAAGAGAGAACAGACGCGAGAAAGAATAAAGAATATGAAAGATCTGATGCAATTAGGAAAGATTTGGCATCTGTTGGGATCGCTTTGATGGATAGTCCTGAGGGAACAACTTGGAGACCAGCCATTCCTCTTGCCCTTCAAGAACCTGTAACTACACCTTGAGCTTCATAACTTATACTATATTAGTCTCTCTCTTTTTTTCGCAACTTATACTATAATTTCTATTCTTTTTTAGTGGTTCATAATATTTTTGTATCATTCTTGTTGATTTCGACTCAACACTAAAGAGTAACATTGGAGTCTTGTTTTATTCATTTTTATGCTCACGTTCAGCTACTTGTTATATAACGGATACGCTCAATAATCATAGGAAGTTGATCAAAAAGCTTATTAATCTTACATTTTAGAGTTGTTTAAAAACATATATACACACAAACCCATACTCTGTTTTTTTTTTTTTTTTTTTTTTTNGTCCCCCATACTCTTTTCCATACATTTACTTCAGGAAAAAAATTGAATCAAGTTGAACCGAACTAAGATCCGTTTTGGTTCATTTAATTCCAGTTTAGTTAGGTTATATATATTTGTTTTTCCAATTTCTTACTTTCTGAAAATATATATATATATATATATATATATATATATTGTTTTTTTGTTTATTTAACTTAAAGAAGAAGCAAGAAATGTTAAGTTTGGATTTGGAGTAATGCATATGTGGTGGAGTCTCACAAGGGTTTCACTAAATATTGGTTTTGGGTGGGTAATGATGAAACAAGAGAATCATGTGGAAAATTCGGGGACCCTCTCGTTTCAATGTCGATTGTCGCCTCAATTTTATTTCTTTCTTTTAAATGAGTTATTCGTATCAATCCAAAAATGTGAATAAAATTATGATGGAACTTACGTAATCTGAATAATAAGTGGATGTTGATTCTTGAAAGGTCCTTCTTGTGTTCTAACCATATATGGAAAGGCCATAATTACCATATCTAAGTCGAAAGGCCAAGGTCTTAATGGCTAATGCCCACTTATATTCTCATAATTGAGTATTATTGTTGTAGAAAATTCTCGTAAAATGAGTTGTCTTGAAGTTTATACTTTGTTAGTGATGGATGGAGTACTTGTCGAACACATTACATCCACAATATTAGTGCCCTACGTAATTGGAACAAAGTTTTCTTTTTATTTGAAAAAGGTATATTACAAACTCAGACTATTTTTTTTTGACGTCATGCATAAAAATATGTGCAAGAACATTGTTCTAGCTCAAAGTAGAAACCTTTTATAGACTGTCAAAATTTCGATAGCATTGTCGGTCGGATCAAAAGGGAATACTGACCCCAAGAGAAAACTGATTAGGTGAGAAAGAAATTTTCATATTTGGAGGTAGCTTTATATGTAATTATTGACATCTTAATTATATATTATTAAACAATGGGCAGAATGTGTCTACATTTTTTAATATGAAAAGTTGAAAGATGAAACTTAATTTGAAAAAGTGGGGATTTTCACATAGAAAAGTATAATTGAAATATATAACAGATATAATTTCGTATATAAGAGATAAGCTACTCAAGTCCTTTTCATTGAATGATTCATGAATCCGTGGGTTTCAAAACGTAAAGGCGAATCGAAATGTAGAATTATAGAATTGCTTTATCATTTCAACTGAATTTTACAATATGTGTAAACTCAGAAATGGACAAGAATCAATAAAAGTTGAAGGGTTGGGGTCTTCGAGTGCTCTGCGAGGAACAACTTATAGAGACAAGACAAGTGAGAGACAGAACTCTGGCTCTACCTCTAACACACTCATGAATGATGCAACACTACACAATGTACCAAAATAAGTATTATTTTATTTTATTTCATTTTATAAAGAGATTTTAATATTTCATCTCTGTACACAAATGAGGATATCAAGGTACCAAAAGTATTACATATATGGTTTAAGGTACTATAAAAATGCTATAACATACGTTGTTTGATTATCAAATTTGACAAAGATTGTTTCATCCGCTGGACATAAGTGTTGTGTGACGCTATCTAAACTTTTATATTGATTAAAACTTATATAACTTATTAATTAAAAATGTGTTCAATCAAAACTTTTTCAAGTTGTAGTTGTCATTTTCAGTTTTTTTTTTCATTTAATTATCAAATAATTTAACTTATTTTATGAAAATGACCCACAAAAAAAAATCAGATACCCATCACAAAAATGAACCAGCAAAAATATTTAGTAACAACAAAACTGATATGTTTCTCTCTCTTTAATCTCTCTCTACCTATATAATTTACTGTAGCTAGCAACCATAACTACAATTTTTAAAGGATTTAGTATTTTCACAATTTACAAGTATGTATCACTTTATTTTTTTTTCATCAATAGGATTTTATTCATAATATTTTTCAAGGTGAATTACAAAGAGCTGGCAAGGAAAAAATTCCTTCCAGAAACTAAAGCTGGCGAGTACATGAACAAGCATGTATCACAATATATGATTTGTGGACCTTATTTATCTGTGTCAGTTTAATTGAGAACCTGGCAATATGCATAATGGAGGAACAAAATCATTAAGCCTACATAGTCATTTGACTTCGAAAACATATTCTATGTATCGTCACTAGAATAACATAAATAAAAAGAAAAATTGAAAAGCTATTTCTTAATGTAATTTGCTAGATATATCATATATGGAATCATTTTGTTATTATATAATTCCGTTATTCTTAAGATTACAATTAATTAACTAAATAAAATGATGCTGCACTGCTATTAGAAGAAGTTGTCATCCTTTCTGCAACAACTAGAGATTGCATCTTTATGTTTCAGAATTGCATGCAACTAGCAATCATGAGGCAATTTTCTGTATTAGGGAAGTAAACCCTATAATCAGTTGCGCTGTTAACCATTTTTTTGTTTTGTTAATAATATTAAGATGTCTTAAACAATGATGATAGTAGTATTAAGTATTAACTACTAAGTATAGATCACTTTAAGAAATTAAGAATGCAATCTAACTGTAAGAATGTCATGTATATGACTATTATGTATAATATAGTATTTTGCAACAGTATAAGTACGTCACTCTTATAAACATCACGTAAAATCAGAACATCAATTAGTTTTTCCTCTTGTTGGTTGACCTTGACAATGGTATATCATATGTTAGTAAGAAGTAAGAACCGTAGTTATTACATACTTCTTCTTTTTTTCTGACATCCGTAGTTATTACATACTTAGTGGCTAAATCACAGCATCGAATTACCATAATTAAATTTAAAATACAACAGTATCAATTACCATATCCACAAAATCTAGGGTTTATGCAAAAGCAAACATGCACAATGTTCGTCTTGAGGAAAAAGTATGTACTAAGAAACATCAATGTGGGAATTTTTAAGGATTTTTTTTTTGTTTCCTTTCAACAACAGTTATAATGTTGCTTTAAGAGAACATATCACTCACTAGTAAACCTATGAAACCTACTTAAACATGAACAACAAAATAAGTTTGGAGATGAAACAAAATTAATTACGACAGCGTATATATTTACTGAAGCACGCCACGTATATATGCATGTGAATATTAGTGAGTGCGTGGGAACGAGTTCAGTAAATAAAATTTTTGAGGGGAATTTGAACATGGAGAAAATTTCATGAATTTTAAATAGATAGTGCAATCACTGTCAACTACTATAAGACCACTGTTAGTTCGCTGTCACTTTTAGAAAACGACCACTGCTTTGCATCAAAAGAAGAAAATCAATAATACCATTCTAGACTTGTAGTATCATCATACTACATAAAACGATTTTAAAGTAAACCTAAGACCTCTCTGTTTTAGAAAAAGAAGAAGACCAATATAACGATGATAGTTATGATACATATTCATATATTATATATACACATAAATACATTTGAATTTCTCTTTTATTAGATATAAATAAAAACTGAAAACCCTACCTTCCTTCCCCCAACATACACTAGTAACAAAAGAACCCTTAAGTTCTTCTACAACTGAACACATAACCTAAAATTAAAANTACCATTCTAGACTTGTAGTATCATCATACTCCATAAAACGATTTTAAAGTAAACCTAAGACCTCTCTGTTTTAGAAAAAGAAGAAGACCAATATAACGATGATAGTTATGATACATATTCATATATATATATATATACACATAAATACATGTGAATTTCTCTTTTATTAGATATAAATAAAAACTGAAAACCCTACCTTCCTTCCCCCAACATACACAAGTAACAAAAGAACCCTTAAGTTCTTCTACAACTGAACACATAACCTAAAATTAAAACCAACATATAACAAAGAGACGAATTCACATTTCAGATTACATAAAATACTCCATTTCTCTTATATTATTATAAGTAATTACTTCTCAAACTTTAATTGAGTAGTAGAACTAGTACCCGATAGCATTTGAAATTGCTGGTGGCTAGCTACGGCGGAAGAAGACGAAGCAGACGACTGAGGAAGAGGACGCTTACGCTTCTTCTTCTCATAGCTAACACCTCTGGCTTTGCTCTGCATATCTCTAACTTCCCTTAGGTAAAGCCTAACGGCACGAGCTCCAAAAGGATTCGTCTCAGGCTTACCTCCGTTCTCTTCAAAGGCAGCTCGAAGACGACCGATGAGTGCGTCGAGACTTCCCCAAGCTTGTCGGAGAGGACAAGGACACGGTGCCGGAGGATTTGGATGGCCGTAAAAGTGACAAACGTTGGTGTGGACTTTTGTCTTACCGAACTGGTCCAAGTAACGGAGGAACTCGAGCACGTGAGCTCCACTGCATCGGGAAAGCGAAAGCGGTGGCCGATGGTTCCTTAAGTACTGTCCGAACGTGTTCCAGTCTCTCCTCTTCTGGTTCTCGTAACGGCTTGAGTTAGCCGAGGGTGAGGAAGAGGAAGACGGTGGTTGCGTTGCTTCAGCTGCGGCGGCTCCGGTGACGGAGGAGGAGTTGTTTGTGATGATGCTGAGGTTTGTGACACCTCCGTAAGCTGAAGAGCCTTCCATCAATTGAGGAATCATATCCATTTTTTTAACAGATCGATCGATGTTGATTAGTTCTTGATTCTTGATCTTCTTGGTGGATATGGAGCAGCACAAATTGTGTTTGTGCGGTTGGGAGGTATAAGGTTACTTTGTGCAGATATATATTTTGCGTTATTGAGAATATTATTTTCTATTTTTGGGCAAATTGAGAATATATATTATTATAATTAGAGAAAATAATAAACTTTTTCGGGTTTTTTTTTTCTTTCTCTTGTTTTGTTATTTTTATATTACTCGAGATAAGTGGACTATAGTTTTCATATCTTTACTCTTTTGTATCCATTGTTTGTTTTGTCCCCATTTGATATCAATACCGGGTTTGGTGTTTTTAACGTAATATTTTGAAATTAATGTCGATTAACTATATAGCCTTTTGGGACAATACTAAACGAACATTTATGAAAAGTCTTTCTAACAACTTCATAACTTGACTCATAAATAATACTGGACTATAAATAGAACAACTAGAACTGAAGAAGGATCCTTGAACTCTACTGGGATGTTATGTTCGTTTTAGTGGCTATATTTTATATCTTAAATACTCTCATCACTTGGTAAATAAAAGAGAAAATGGTTGTAGCTTTTAGAAAAAAAATAAACGAACGTATAGTGTTTATATTTGGCTTCATTATTTGATAAAGACTTGTAAGCTTGGATGTCTCCTTTAGTCTTCTACTTCTTCTCTCGCTAATTTTTTTTCAATGAAAAATAATTTTCTGTCGCTATAAAAAAGCAGAAAAAGGAGTTGGGCAATTTAGGCGTGGACAAAGGCAGCCAAGAAAAAAAGTTTGAAAACGATGGAAATTAGAATTTTCTTCATATATAACAAAATTGAATATTTTAATTATATATTTCCATCAATACTGTAGAACTGATTGACAGTTCCTTTGTTATTTTACAAAAATAGCCCTCAATTCTTCTCCCTTGGACACATATGAAAAGGGCTTTTCTTCGGACCATTGTGCAAAAGATCTTTATTATCTATAATATTTATTTTGTCCCGAAATTATTTAGAGCATGTTGCCTGAAAATGCTTAAAAAAATATAGAGCCAAGAAGAAAGTTAGACCATAGGCTCGTCTCCGCTTTCAGTAAATTCTTTATTAACGTAGAAAAAGGTACTAATTCTAGTCTAATAAATAATTTGTAATGTTATGACTTATGACCACACAAAAAAAAAAGCTATACTGTATCGACCCAAAGTGCTAAATACAGTTAAGGAAAACTACGCTTATTTAGTGTATAGACTACTAATTATTTTTATTAAAAGAAAGTGTATAGACTATTTAGACGATAATATATTGATCTAAATTCGTAGGTTTTTAAAACGAGAGATCAAAATGGATATTTTAATCTTTTCATGTCACCAATGTTCGATTAATAATATAAGTTATAGTGACATTTCACATCAATATCACGTATCAAATGAGAAAATATATAGACATTGGGTTTACTCTAGAATTTTTCTAGATCCAAAACTAGTTTTTGGTAACAAAGTACAAATGTAAACTAAATTTCAACCTCGTATAAGAAAACATATGCTCTACCAATTGAACTCTCTACCATTAGCATTAGGTTAACATTGTCGAGTTGCTCCGCAAATGTATTCACAAAACGACAAAATATTCTGGCTAGATCATACAAAACTACAAAATCAATCCTCGTTTACATAAATCCCTAAATATGTATAAACTACATCATCCGCAAAGAACATTATTATATATTGTTAAGTTTAATTAAAAAGTCTTAAAACACTAACTTTCCTCAACTATTTATCATTGAACACGACACACATTGCAATTAGCTTGGTACTAGCAGTGGCTCGAACTTCGTAACACTGCTTTTGTAACTATCAACGAATATTTAAGTAACCAGTGTACTCTCAACATTTTCCTTACGAGTTATAAATTAGGTACTATCACCTAGAAACTGTATATTCTCAATACGTTGAGGGCGTCAATGTTTTGCGTGCACATGCACAATTTTCATGTGTTGAGAGATTAAAGAAGTGTTTTTTATACTAATAGCCATCTCTTTATCAACAGGAAAATCCAGTCATCAACGAATTATGTCGTTCTGGTTGTTGTTTCTTTCCAAACTTGATCCGGGGTAAATTGTACTATTATATGGTGTTCAAATTTAACGATTTGCTTTAAATAAATCATCTAAGTTACGTTTTTCTATTAAAACCTATAATTACAATCAGTAGTCGAATAAGTTACACTTATTTTACTAATATTTTAGGTTATCGGACGCACATCGAGGTATATAAATGTTAAAACAAGAAAAAAAGAAAAGAGAATAATGTAGAAAAACTTTTAAATGTACTGAAAGTGGCGAGAGGTTCATAATAAATAAAGAAGATAAAATTGGAGATGGGACCTGACATCAGTCAATGTCACATACTAAATGAGGACAGTAACTTTAATTTCAGAACACACAAACAAATTTACACCGACCTCTTTGTGTCCTTTTTTTCTTTTGTTTCTAAAGACAACATGCACCCAATTTAATGCCACCTTCGTTTTCAACCTCCTTGGATACATGAAAACATTTATATACCAATTCATAACATTTTACTTCACATGAACTAGAAAAAAGTAGTGAAAGAATAACATTATATTATATTTGATAGAAGTTACTTGCTTGTAGTAGTAGATAACATATAACATGTTATTGTTACTCGTATTAACGATACAATATTTTATGTATGCAACACATTCATCTTGCATATTGCACTAAAGTTGGGTTTGATTGCATTAGCATTTTCAAACTTGTTTATGGACACTACTTAGTAATTACATTCCAAACGTGGTGAATAGCAAAGTATTTTCGGGTCCACCCTACAGTATAAGTCATGACAAAAGTGTGGTTAGGACATGAAAATAAGCTCAACATGCCACAACACTGGATCAGGAGTGTCCTCTCTGAGTTTTTAGTTAACTGACAATTAAGGGACCAAATGCCAAAGTAAATGGTTCATAGAAATATATGCAAACAATGAGGCAATATATCTCATGGAACCAAAAATCAGCAACGAATTATTTCCGTCTTTATTTAGAGTTGTAACATTAGTATAATAATAGGCCATGCATCCATGAATTGTATGTTAGATAAAGAAAGAAAAAAATATAGAACTTACATTTGTTTAGATCTAGTGAATATGATGATAATCTCACTAAATATATAGTGCGTTCTCCATAGTTTTTAAAGTTGTTTAACGCTTACAAAAATGTTTACGCTTTTTTTGCATCTATCTTTTCTTCTATCTATCTCAAACTATAAAACTCACTGTTTAATTTGTCAAATTGAATTTATGTTTGTAAAATTTGTTCCTATGGTTTGGCCAACCGAACCTATTTACATTTGTACTAGTTAATTTGGTTCATAATTCATCTCACGTGATTGGTTTGACAAAATATAAAAGTATCACCCTCATCAAATAATAATAGATAAGTACCATTCCATTTGTTAATCATTCTGCTTGATTACGACGCGGCGAAATTTAATTTGAGTAAAAACATATATCAAAGATTTGGTAAAATCTAGAAGTTGATTAACTAGAACAAAATCTTAAAATGGAACAAAACCCTACACCAGATTGCTTTCCCTTTCTTTTTTCTTAGTCCTGTCTTTTTCTTATAAAGTTATGCCCTTTTTCATAATTTCTTTTGATTTTTGTTATCTTACAATGATTAGTTCAATTATGATTTTAAATTACTGCCGCTAATCAAGTTGATTATATGCTTATTACAAAAGTGGAGAAGACAAATTAATCTGCATACTCATTGAGGACAGTAAATTCAATACAACTTTGCTTTTAGAAGCAAAAGAAAAAAACTTTGGGCACAAATGTATTCAACTAAAATTGCAACGTTTGCTTAGATATTGAGAAAAAACTTTGGGCACAAATGTATTCATCTAACCAACCAGCCTAACACAGCAAATTATTCCAAAGATTAGAGACCAACAACATAATCCATTCCTTTCTGATTACTCCAAATATGGAAAATGGGGCTGCTGAAAAGAAAAAAAAACACTATCGGGCTTTTCTAAAGTATAATGGGCCTGAAATAAGCTTTAATAAAACACACGTAAAAACAACATAAATCAAATCTAGTTCAAGAAGAGATTTTGTCCCACATCGGACACTCAAGTTATTTTGTGTTTCTTTATATATCAGAAGAAACGAACAATGTACCGTCGAGCTAAGTAACGAGAGCTTGTGACCCGAGTGGGGACAATAAGATGGTGGAACACTGGTTCGAGTCCACGGGTCGGGTCTGGTGTTGGCAAGTTTCTGAGCTGCCCAGTCCAAGCTGTGAGTAATCCGTGTGGGTCGAGCGAAGGCTTGGCTCAGGCGGGTTCTAAAGTCGGAGGGCAATGCGTGAGGCTGGTTTCACAGAGCAGCGACCACTTCCCGCTTACAGCAGTGGACGGATCACAGCTCGGCGTCACCCAGATCCACTATGGCTCGCTGGTTCGATCTCAGCTGAACCACCATTTTTTTCCCTCTTCTTTAACAAAATAAACCACTGATTCGAGTCGGTGGTTTTGGTATTAAGTACACCTCAATATGGGTTCTAAATCTCTCGTCAGAGTAATTTTATTGTCTTGCAAGGAAGAGAGACCAGCTAAAAGAACACACCAGCTCGTTTGGAACATAAGTTACAGTCGTCGACAAATTGCTGCAAATATATATTTCAGGCTACAAACAAAACACTGGTTTCAAGATTGTTTTCTCAATGTAAAATTCGGATTTTATCATCATTGTTGTAATGATTTATTGTTATCTCAAATCTCAATCAAATAACGCAATTTAGCTTCGACACAAACAAAAAGAACAGATACAAGAAAGTGTCTCTCTTTTTATGCCTTGTGGTTTTTAGCCATCTCCTCCACGTCCAATTCAACGGCCAGGATTGGAGAATCGTGTCCCATTGCAGTGCGACTGATCAAAGGAGTTTGAGAATAAGTAAAAAGTAAGCTCATTAAAATGCTAATTAAGACACAAGGATGACATTTTTCCTAACCTGTTTCTAACGGGACCGTGATCGACGGCTGTTCTCAGACAATATATAGCTCTTCCAACAATGTCTGCTGTTGAAACAGGACCAAATGTTCGACTATCATATGCTTCCTGTTAAAACATAGACAAGTACATAGTCATCAGAGAGAGACTATAGACTATATGTGGGTTGTGCTTAAGATCATTCAGTGATGTATGTATGTACCTTAGCTTTAAGCTCCTGGTTTTCAGCTGTTACCCAGCACTGATCCTTTCCGAGAACGAAAGGCTCCTCTTTTTCAGCACCTGATACCATTTCAAATCCTTCTACAGCTGCTAATCTTCTTACAAGGTACTTATCTGAATCGTTTGGGTCCTTTAAGACGACAGCATCTCCAATGAATACAAACCTTTAAGAAATTAAATTCAAATGGGTTTCATAAATCATATGAAGAACTAGCACACAAATTGCATAAAAAGTTGTCTGTGTCAATCAATTCAAAGCAAGTCTATGCCAAATTAAATGTGTATATACTATATATATGTTATGAGATAAACCACACTATGATTCTGGTGTAACAGAAACGTCCATTGAAACACTAAAAGATCAGATATTGAACAAAAGAAGAAAGGTGAAACAGCTTAAATGAGAAATGAAACAACATATGTACCTGGTATTAGCAATAGGTATCTTACGGATAAGAAGTGTGTTTTCCTTTGCGGTCATGGTTGGTGACATCTCTGGTACTTTATCCGAGTGTAAGAATGTTATTTTCCCATAGAATAGATTCTTGCAGACTATTTGAATGAGTTCCCTGTCACTCAGTTTTTCTCTCCTATGACTCTGTCAAAACGTGGGTTCACACATCACAAATCACAAGTTTCCACAAACAAAGTTGTTTAAAAACAGCTATCAACAACATAAAAATGATCATGAGATAAGAGTAAAGTGGTCTTTTTTTTTTTTATTATTATTCATCATTGTGAGCATTGGTAACTAAATGTGAGTTCGATCCATATCAATTGAGTTCTATCGAAGCATTTCAAGAATCAAAAAGCTATTACCATTAAAGTAAGCTCCTTTGTAATTTCTCAACATCAAAGTTTTAAACTTTATTCATCATAAAATCAGAAAGCTCTTCAATTGATTCGAATGCAGAGCTCAAGAAAGACAAATTCCCTTAAGTCTAAGAGCATTTTAATCGTTCCCTAGAAACCAATTCCCAGGTTACAAAGAATCGAAGAGACTTAATCTAATTAAGAGAAACTCAAACCTTGAGACTGAGCGTGAGGGAGTACTCGAGCTTGTGAGCCATGTATCGAAACCAAGTCGAGATTGAGGCCATGGCTGCAACGGACCGGACTGAGAGAGTTTTCGTTTCCAATAGAAATGCTAACGGATTTGACGATGGCTTCTCCGCCGCCGCGTCGGTCTTCTTCGCCTCGTCGCCGCCGTGGTCGATAGAAAACAGAACAGCAACAAGCCAATAACAACAACCCTATGGGTTCGGTTTTGATAGAAATTGGGTTTATGGGATGCGTTGAAACGAAATCAGAAGCAAGACATTAATTTCAGAAGAAGTAATAATTTACAAAATGAACCTTACTTTTATTACCTATCCACGATATTCACCTTGTACTATGGTATTTGTTGATTAGCCCCTACCAATTGAGACGGCCCGTTAATAAACCGGACCCCATAGTGCTCTGCTACAATTAAACAGTACAAACCTTAACCAAAATTGGACCACATAATACAATATATACAATATATACAAACAGCTAATAGATGGTATTATGTGGATGCCCATTATACGTTCGTGAATGGACTTAGTGTATAACTAAAAACTCTAATGTTATATCACTATATATATGTTATATCCTATGAGATAGAGTAATAACGCAAAAGAACAATTCACTAAACCTCTTGTTATAATATGTTATCAGCACGCTCTAAACCCTACCAACTGAGCAAACACGAAACCTTAGCCAACTGAAAAAAAACAAAAAAAATTCATGGCTGATGTCATCTCTATTACCCCGCCGTCGTCTCTATCACTAATACTAGATAAGTTTTCGTAACGATCTGTTTTGTTTATCATTAGATAAATTATTGGCATCATGAACATATTATTACCGATCATGCCTTGGGTTATATCTAGTAGTCAATCGATATATACATCAATAGATATACTCGTGTTTCGAAATTTCAAACATGCTTTATTATCTTTTGTTTCGTTATATAATAGATCAACACATGTTTGTTGCTTTCTTATTATTTATTTGATTCACATATCGATAATGTTTAAGTGAAATTAAACTTTGTATAGAATAATTATTTTTTCATTAGTTAGAGATTGATGGGAGAATCGTTGGTTGATTCCTGAGTGTTATAATGATCGTGAATTGTTTTGGTGATAGTCATAGAAACCCATCTCATATTTTTTGAGTCTCAAACATGTTTATTGATTATTGTTCAATCACGGCCACCTCATATAATACTGTATATTGTTTCAGTGTTGACTTGTATACACCTTAACTGATCGAGTTTTTGATATAGTCATGTTTGATTACCGATTAGTTTTTAGTGCCCAATATAATTATATTGCTTAATGCTTTATTGTTTGATTTTATGAAGCGCTGTTTTGGTAAACTAGTGGTTCGAGTGCGAATTGATACATGTTTTATGGGAGTGTTGCAGTTTTAGTACGTTTTGGGAAAGATATTATGTTTTTAATACGTTTACTATTTAAAATAACAAAAATGGGTGGTGAGAGAGAGTGTGAGTGTGTTAGTTGGTGAAAGAGCGTGAGTAAGAGAGAGTGATGAGAAAGTGAGAGGGTGAGAGTGTAATAGTGAGAGAAATGTGGGAATCGTGAGAGACTGAGAGTGATGTAAGAGTGAATTAAAAAAAAAAAATTAATATTTTATTTTTATTCATTTTTATTATTTTTTTCTATTCCCTTTATTATAACTATTCAAATAAATGATAATGTAATCAAAAAAAATTCATATACAAAAAAATTATGTTTATTTATAATTTAATAAACATTTTGTTTTTTTTTATTATTATTTTTTATATCACAACCAAAATATATGATTGTTCTATACACATTTATTGCTGGATGGTTGTTAATCTGTACACTGGATTGTTTTGATCAGTAAACGTTTATGGCTGGATGGTTGTATCTGTGCACGTTTATGGTTGGATGGTTATTATACATGTTTTGGTTGGATGGTTATTATACATGTTTTTTTGTTTGAATTGATCTGTACATGTTTATGCCTGGATGGTTTTGTTAGAACTGATATATTTAACAATCCAGTGTACGGATTAAAAACCATCCAACAATAAATATTGATAGAACAATAATATATATATATTAGTTGTGATATAAAAATATTTAAAATAAGAAAACAAAATGCATATCTAACTATAAAAAAAATCATATATTTTTTTTGTATCTGACAAAAATTTAGAAAAAAATATATCTTACTAAATATTTGTATAACAAAATAAGAGAGAATATGTATAAACAAAAAAATAGTTTTTTTGCTTTCTCTCTCCTCTAATACACACACTCACACCATCTCTCACAGCCATGATAGTCCCCACCACTCATTTTTCTATCTCTCCCCAGTGGTCCCACGTCTAATTATCTTATTATGAATAGTGAAGGTGCTATATTTTCAATTAAGTTTTGGAAACCTACTAAAACTACAATTATCCCATGTTTTATTCATCATATGCGATATCAGTTGCTTTATCATTAAACGTCTTACTTTAAAATCATATTCACGTTTGATTTTTATTTTTATTTTTGGTTTAGTTGCTTGGAGACATGATCTCCGTTTTAGATCCCTTGATGTTGTCATCTTCGATCTTTCCGATCTACAACGTATCTATTTTTACAATGTCTTCGTCTTCCCCTTTGAAACCACTGGAGCACACGGTTTTAATTTTTCCATCGAGATAAGTATTTATTTCATGAGAATGAGTACAATTATATATAGTACATTAATACATATAATTTATTATTATATAATAATTATCATAATATAATTATATCTATACTAGTATTTTTGCAGCAGTTTTTGTTCAAAAATATGTTTTGGAAAGTTTTTACATTTAATGCATTGACTTTAATATTAGTTACCAAAAATTTCAAATTAATTATAAGTAAGATTTTAAAAAGGTAACAAAATCTTTCTACCTAATTCAAACATAAATATATGATTTTTTTTCATTTTTATTTGAATTTATATTTAAATTATCTTGAATTATTCTATAATACATTTAGTTAATAAAAATTGTGATTTTTTCCCTGCATATGATGTAATACAAATTTTTTAAAACGGACATATATTACTCAATATACGGATAAAATATCCCATATCGTCTAAAAAAATTGGGCAATGGGTCATAATCATACTATAAAAGAGACCAAAATGATTCATAATAAAAAAAACTTGATTTATCAGACATTCAAACTTTAAAAACTTTTATTTGGTTTATTCCGGTTTTTTATTAAAGATTTTAAAAAAGTTAAATATATAAATATTTATATTTTAAAAAAAATAGAAATACTATAACTAATTATATTTTTTAGAAAGTTAAACTTTATAAAATGTTAAAAATATTAATATTATTTAAACATTTATGAAGTTTCAAATTATAAAGTTTAAATATTATAAATATTTCAACTTTTTAAAAAGTTAGAAAACCTTTAAAATATTAAAAATATATTAAAACTTTTATGAAATTTCAAATATGATAAATACTCAACCGTTTTAAGAATTCTAAGTATTCTAAATATTTAAACTTTATAAGAAGCGCCAATCTTATAAAATATAAATGGTTACAATTTTAATAAATAACATATAAACTCAAGCTAATATTTATAATACAAAACAATAAATATAAAAAATTTAGATGATATAGAGCGAGTTAAAATATTTCGGGACGGAGTTATATAGCGGGACGAATTTGTCGATATTTATATAAATTTAAAATATTATTAATTTGGTGTAACACGGGTAAAACATCATTTCATTATTTTGTTAACACTATCGGTATCAGAGAATATACATATCTAATTAAATTGATTAAATAAATATTATGTAAAAAACAAATTATATTGTGGTAGTACATGGTTTAAACTTTAGAACATAAAATTAACAATTATTATATAATTATAACATATTTAACCAACGAATACATTTTATAATTTAAATATTTTAGTTATAAATAATTTACCTCGCGGTATACCGCGGGTCCTAATCTAGTTCTTTGGTAAAATTCTTTAGATTTTATAATAAAATCTTTAGTAAAAACAGAAAAGTAAAACGTTTGAATAAGAATATATATATATATATATAAAGATATGATATTTAATATTCAACACTCATTTATATGATTGTTTATAATATTTTGTGATTTACTTTATTTGTTTAATCACAAATTTAAATTTAATTAAAACTAGATATAATATCATGATGAAATATTTTAAATCATATCTCCAATCTTTTTTGGTGAATAAATTGAAAATTTAGTAACAAATTACTAAATAATGATTATTAATCATATTTTCTTTGCATCACTTCTAGGAAGAGGTTTAAATCCAAGTATATAACCATAAAAATTTACTAGTTCTTTAGCATAATCTAAAGAAAGTAAATGACTAAAAGTCTGTAAGAGAATACATACAAATCATTTTGATTCTAATTATTACCAAGATTATATAATAGTAAAATAATATCATTGTTGGAAATATATTAGAAAAAAATATATTCTACTTGTCACAAAATATTGTTGTTATGTAAGACACAATATAGTGAAAAATATATATTTTAAATATTATAATCTTATTTTTTGTGTGACTGTGTAAAATTATGAGATGTTGATGTAAATCACATCCTATTGGCTTGGTCTATTCATTGAATTGAATATGACTTTATGCAAAGAAAAAAAAATACCACATCAATGATAAGAAAGTTGCTATAAAAGTGGTTATAATTGTGGGTATTATATATATATATATATATATAAAGTCGCGGTTAAGTCGACTAGTATCTCCACTATAAGTGAATAATAAGTACATGAGATACTTATCTCATCTATATATGATGATGATGAAAGAAGTTAGTGTGAGATAATTTCCACTATTCTACTACAATAATAAGAAGTAGTAGAAAAAGTATTGAACGCTCTTGAAGAGTAAATATACTATTGCCTATGGGACATAATTTGATAATTATGTGTTATAATCTCCCAATTAGTCTCAAAACTGAAAGGGTCTAATATATAATACATTACCCATTTTGAGAATGTTATTGATTACAAAGTGGAATTCAAATCGAGATTGATAGACATGAAGTGTCATCATCTCGAGGGGGAGAATTCATGAATCCCACATACAAAGGTGATGGAACAAATATAAGATTATGTTCACACCCAAAATGAGTTTAATCACTCATATGAAAGAGCAAATCTTGAGGATTTGAAAAGTAATCATGTTGAGACAATAAGGAAAGAAAAATACTTTGAAATCATAAGTATTATTACCCAAGACAATAAAAATTTTTTAGAGATTACATGCATTATTTAGAAGATAAAATGCTTATATTAAACCAGAAGGTTTAATAAAATTCTCACTGTTTGGCATGACTGGTTAAGACATTCCAGTTCAATAGTGATGCGAAAAAATAATCAGAAATTTCTGAAAAGATTCATTAGAGAACCCTAAAGAGTTTTCCTAGTGATTTCTTATGTGTGCTGCTTTACAAAGCAAGCCGATTATATGGCTTTCACCAACCCCAAGAATTTGGATAGTGTCAATTTTCTGGTACGTATACAAAGAGATATTGTGGACTGGTCATCCACTATATATGTTTGTTATGAACATGCAATCTCGAGTTTGTGAGAGTATTTGGTTAATTGACAATGGTGGTGAAACCAAGCTATGTAATTGACATAAATGACTCTATATGTCAATAAATTCGCATCAGGCCAACAAATTATTATGATTACTCCCCACTATAACTGGTTTGGGTCAGAAACCAGATATATTCCATCTAAATGTATTATACATGTTGCGTTGCTCCACCATATTTATATAAGATGGAATTTGAAAGAATGTTTGAAATATGTTGGATATAAATCTCTCTTGATGATTGAATATCTCGAGATGCAGAGACTGTTGGTTCAGTGAGTTAGTCTTTCCAACATGAGGGGGAGAAAATAAACAGCTGGTAAAGAAATATAATGGAAGAAATTATCTTGATCCTCGTACTGAGAAATGTGCGCAATAATTTCAAAAGATAATTTATTGGCAAAGTTTGCAAAGATGCTAAAAGCATGCAAGAGCCATTCTCTGACCATGATTAAGTGACAAAGTCACATATACCAGCTGTGCTCCAATTGAAATTAATATCCTAGAAGGATAAGATCAACTGCTATTAAGTCTAAGGATCGCATGAAGTGTGATAGACTTATGGTTCCAAATTTAAGCATCCTCGGAAAAGAAAAAGAGCATAAATTAATATGGCACTGAGAAAGCAAATAGTTATGAAAAATCTCTAGAAGAGATGTAGACATGAGTAAGAAAGAGATTTAGGTACCTGAGAATCATAATGAAAGGAAATCTCAACAAGTTGTGTCATGTCTAGAATGAAAAGGAACCAAAAAGCAAATCGACGTCGTAAATNATTCGCATCAGGCCAACAAATTATTATGATTACTCCCCACTATAACTGGTTTGGGTCAGAAACCAGATATATTCCATCTAAATGTATTATACATGTTGCGTTGCTCCACCATATTTATATAAGATGGAATTTGAAAGAATGTTTGAAATATGTTGGATATAAATCTCTCTTGATGATTGAATATCTCGAGATGCAGAGACTGTTGGTTCAGTGAGTTAGTCTTTCCAACATGAGGGGGAGAAAATAAACAGCTGGTAAAGAAATATAATGGAAGAAATTATCTTGATCCTCGTACTGAGAAATGTGCGCAATAATTTCAAAAGATAATTTATTGGCAAAGTTTGCAAAGATGCTAAAAGCATGCAAGAGCCATTCTCTGACCATGATT
>NC_025691.1:4963979-4966646 GCF_000633955.1 Camelina sativa
ATATAATACATTACCCATTTTGAGAATGTTATTGATTACAAAGTGGAATTCAAATCGAGATTGATAGACATGAAGTGTCATCATCTCGAGGGGGAGAATTCATGAATCCCACATACAAAGGTGATGGAACAAATATAAGATTATGTTCACACCCAAAATGAGTTTAATCACTCATATGAAAGAACAAATCTTGAGGATTTGAAAAGTAATCATGTTGAGACAATAAGGAAAGAAAAATACTTTGAAATCATAAGTATTATTACCCAAGACAATAAAAATTTTTTAGAGATTACATGCATTATTTAGAAGATAAAATGCTTATATTAAACCAGAAGGTTTAATAAAATTCTCACTGTTTGGCATGACTGGTTAAGACATTCCAGTTCAATAGTGATGCGAAAAAATAATCAGAAATTTCTGAAAAGATTCATTAGAGAACCCTAAAGAGTTTTCCTAGTGATTTCTTATGTGTGCTGCTTTACAAAGCAAGCCGATTATATGGCTTTCACCAACCCCAAGAATTTGGATAGTGTCAATTTTCTGGTACGTATACAAAGAGATATTGTGGACTGGTCATCCACTATATATGTTTGTTATGAACATGCAATCTCGAGTTTGTGAGAGTATTTGGTTAATTGACAATGGTGGTGAAACCAAGCTATGTAATTGACATAAATGACTCTATATGTCAATAAATTCGCATCAGGCCAACAAATTATTATGATTACTCCCCACTATAACTGGTTTGGGTCAGAAACCAGATATATTCCATCTAAATGTATTATACATGTTGCGTTGCTCCACCATATTTATATAAGATGGAATTTGAAAGAATGTTTGAAATATGTTGGATATAAATCTCTCTTGATGATTGAATATCTCGAGATGCAGAGACTGTTGGTTCAGTGAGTTAGTCTTTCCAACATGAGGGGGAGAAAATAAACAGCTGGTAAAGAAATATAATGGAAGAAATTATCTTGATCCTCGTACTGAGAAATGTGCGCAATAATTTCAAAAGATAATTTATTGGCAAAGTTTGCAAAGATGCTAAAAGCATGCAAGAGCCATTCTCTGACCATGATTAAGTGACAAAGTCACATATACCAGCTGTGCTCCAATTGAAATTAATATCCTAGAAGGATAAGATCAACTGCTATTAAGTCTAAGGATCGCATGAAGTGTGATAGACTTATGGTTCCAAATTTAAGCATCCTCGGAAAAGAAAAAGAGCATAAATTAATATGGCACTGAGAAAGCAAATAGTTATGAAAAATCTCTAGAAGAGATGTAGACATGAGTAAGAAAGAGATTTAGGTACCTGAGAATCATAATGAAAGGAAATCTCAACAAGTTGTGTCATGTCTAGAATGAAAAGGAACCAAAAAGCAAATCGACGTCGTAAATATGTTTGCATGCAGTGTTGCAGTTGATGATGTTATGGATAAAAATCGAGGATCATAAACCGCAGTCAATAGAAAAGTTTTATTGAAAAGTGTACACAAAGAATGATTGGTTTAATCATTAAAAGAAATAGCTATGAAATAGTTCAAATCTCTTGAGAGATAATATTTGGACTTGTAGTCCTTACACTTGAAAGTGTAAAATGAGTGGAACATAAGTGGATCTGTATGAGAAATTCAGTACGTGTAGTAGTACAATAATTCTCAGAAATTACTTATGAGAGATGTACTCTCATTTGGTTGAAGCAACTAATTTAGATCCCTTATGAGTTTGAAAATAAGAGTAAGACTTGATTCAGTCTAGTGAGAAGGTTTTCAAACTGTCAGAAGTTTCCTTTAAAGTGATCTTATTGATAGAAGCAATATTTTATAGCTCTCGAGAAAAAGTTTTGTAGACTTTTGACACCTTTTGAGAGAAAAGGGTGAGAGTCTGTCTCTATGAGAAAATCCTGTGTGTAGATCATTGTTGTTCATCTTAGGGATCTCATAGTGGTTTGAAAATAAACCGGGAACAAGCTAAGATAAGATCTTAGAGTTGTGTAAATCCGATATTGAACAATGACTGTAATTGTGTTCAAGAAAGTTTGAGGACATAGGCCTTTGCTGAACCTTGTTAAAAGAAAAATTATGTGTGTCTCTTGTCTCTTTACCACTTACAAGTGGTTTTTGTTATCTGATCTCCGGTAGAGATTTCACATATGAAATCTGGTAAGCGCAAATGATCAATGATGAAATATTACTCCTGAAAGATGGAGAAACCGGATTGTATAATATCAGATCTTTCATGAAATTTCTTGAGGTTATAGATTTGACATATGATGAATGAGATGTTACCTCAAGATGCTTACATTATCTTACATAGAAAAATGGTCTTGTAGTACCATACTAATAAGAAGAGTAGAAAAAGAAAGTTTTACAAGGAGATTATGAATAACTCTTATGTATAAAATTGTTTGGAAGATTGTATCTAATAGAATATTTGGGCTTAAGTTCAAATAGATCTTCTATATGAAAGGGGTTCAAATGACTTGAAGTTCAATGACCCAGTAGAATATACGATGATCATATGAGTTTGTACCTGAAAGCGTTGTTTATAACAGTTCAGGAAAGTTGGTATATATGATCATAATACATAACCTGAAGATGATGCTTTCAGGGGGAGAAATATGATCATAAGCGTGGTTGTACTCTTTTTTCTTTATCATGG
>NC_025691.1:4967031-4968226 GCF_000633955.1 Camelina sativa
TAATATCAGATCTTTCATGAAATTTCTTGAGGTTATAGATTTGACATATGATGAATGAGATGTTACCTCAAGATGCTTACATTATCTTACATAGAAAAATGGTCTTGTAGTACCATACTAATAAGAAGAGTAGAAAAAGAAAGTTTTACAAGGAGATTATGAATAACTCTTATGTATAAAATTGTTTGGAAGATTGTATCTAATAGAATATTTGGGCTTAAGTTCAAATAGATCTTCTATATGAAAGGGGTTCAAATGACTTGAAGTTCAATGACCCAGTAGAATATACGATGATCATATGAGTTTGTACCTGAAAGCGTTGTTTATAACAGTTCAGGAAAGTTGGTATATATGATCATAATACATAACCTGAAGATGATGCTTTCAGGGGGAGAAATATGATCATAAGCGTGGTTGTACTCTTTTTTCTTTATCATGGTTTTTATCCCATTGGGTTTTTCCATGAAAGGTTTTTAACGAGACAACAAAAGAACACGCGAAAGATAAATATCTGAAGAGATTTATTATGATTCCAATGGTGAAAGACTATCATCTTCAAAGTCTTTGACATACATTGATGAGATTGTGAGAGACGAAAATAATGATCAAGATGAGTCATTTAAGAGACCAATATCCTGCAGAAGAATGGCGATGCACGTGTACTATAGTTCAAGTGAAGATTTGGAGTACATATTTACCAAGACACTTCAAGCCACTGCTTTCAAGGAGTTAGTTTATCATATTAAATTGCGTCATTTTGAAGATTTCAAGTGATATATTGATGCAGCGCATAATTAGGATTATTTCTATTTATTTGTATTTTAACATTATTATTAATTATATGATTTACCTTTAGAGGTTTCTAGAATATTACAGAGATTTATTAGAGTTTTCTGGTTTTATTATAAATAGCCTATTCAGGCCTATTGTATGAGGGAGTTGATTTGATTAATAAAATTAAGAGCTTTTAGCTTTTGTGTGAAGAGTATTCACAAACCCTTGTTTTCGGATAGATCCAAAGAGATCTCAACGATTTCAGGAAGACATTGATCTTAGGTATTCTTAGACTAAATAAGATCTTTGTATTATCTTAGCTTCCGCTACGTCAGTTGGTATCAGAGCTTTGTCTCTTTAATTTCTCAATTGAAGAACGATTCTGGTGATCATGTTGATTAGCGAAAGTTTGTTTTTTGAA
>NC_025691.1:4968444-5001585 GCF_000633955.1 Camelina sativa
TGATGCAGCGCATAATTAGGATTATTTCTATTTATTTGTATTTTAACATTATTATTAATTATATGATTTACCTTTAGAGGTTTCTAGAATATTACAGAGATTTATTAGAGTTTTCTGGTTTTATTATAAATAGCCTATTCAGGCCTATTGTATGAGGGAGTTGATTTGATTAATAAAATTAAGAGCTTTTAGCTTTTGTGTGAAGAGTATTCACAAACCCTTGTTTTCGGATAGATCCAAAGAGATCTCAACGATTTCAGGAAGACATTGATCTTAGGTATTCTTAGACTAAATAAGATCTTTGTATTATCTTAGCTTCCGCTACGTCAGTTGGTATCAGAGTTTTGTCTCTTTAATTTCTCAATTAAACAACGATTCTGGTGATCATGTTGATTAGCGAAAGTTTGTTTCTTGAAGAGGAAGAAAACCATAAGATCTACAAAGAGATCTATGGTGATCCCATCTATGACATCTATGAAGAGGATGTTATAGTTATGGATTTTGTTTTTCCACAAGCTGGTTTCAAAAATCGGCTCTGTGCAAATTTAGGGTTTGAGACAGAAGTTGTTAAAGAAGAGATCCATGCAAATTCCGGTCAGACTGGTTTGGTTCAAGTTTCGGGTCAGACCGGGTTCGTGCAAATTTTGAGTCATATCGGGTTCGTGCAAATTTCGGGTGAGATCGTTTCCGTGCAAAAATCGGGCAAAACCAAACGATGGTAGTGATGATGAATCTGTAAACATCGAATGTGCTGAAAACGTTGTTGAAGATTCGAGGGCGAATCTTTCTTGGCCGGAGGGAGCTGATGCAGCGAAGATACAAAATTCGAGGATGAATCTTTTCTTTGCTGGCGAGACCTGATGCAGCGCATAATTATGATTATTTTTATTTATTTGTATTTTAACATTATTATTAATTATATGATTTACCTTTAGAGGTTTCTAGAATATTACAAAGATTTATTAGGGTTTTCTGGTTTTTATTATAAAAAGCCTATTCAGGCCTATTGTATGAGGGAGTTGATTTGATTAATAAAATTAAGAGCTTTTAGCTTTTGTGTGACGAGTATTCATAAACCCTTGTTTTCGGATAGATCCAAAGAGATCTCAACGATTTCATGAAGACATTGATCTTAGGTATTCTTAGACTAAATAAGATCTTTGTATTATCTTAGCTTCCGCTACGTCATATATTCAAGAGGGGGAGTAAAAGCGCGCTGCACTCTTTTTCCTTTAACCATGGTTTTTCCCACTGGGTTTTCCTGGTAATGTTTTTAACGAAGCAGCATCTCATATGCGCATTTGGGACTACATTTTTATAATGGTCATCCAAGGGAGAGTGTTATGAATATATTGTATTATGTGGATGCCCATTATCGGCCTACTTAGTATATAACCAAAAACCCTAATGTTGTATCACTATATATATGTTATATCCTATGGGATAGAGTAATAACACAAGAGAACAATTCCCTAAACCTTTTGTTATAATATTCGTTTCTTTTTTTTTTGGATAACAAGGCAAAATATAGTCCAACCTTCATGAATTATGATGATCCTGAAAATCATAATGATAGTCTTTTTATATAAGGAAACTAGTTATATAGATGTAATTATTGTGTACATCGTAATTCTTTTTTTTTTTAACACTCTCCATTTAGTAATTATAAAATATTTGGACATGGATAAAAAGATGAACGAATACAGGAAAGAATAGTTAAATGAAGATGATAATGTTGAGTTTGAGCCCGTTAAGCTTTAGCCATCTTGTCAGCGAGATGATTTGTAGTACGTGGTATCCATTTGAATTCAACCGATTCGAGTCGGGATGCCGAGCCTTTGATATCTTGAATCCAGTTGTAGACATCGAATCGTGCAGTATTGTACATCGTAATTCTTTTTGTTATGTTTTTAGTCATTCATTTCTTCGTTTTTTCAAAATACTTTTGTTAATAATATCAATGCTTTTATCTTTAATTTTGAACAAATTTTTTAAAATATATCTAAAACAAATTTATTGTTAAAAACAAAACTGTTGAAAAAACTAGGAAATTCATAGTAGAAACGGTCGTGGTATCCATATCGAATATGGAAAAAAAAAGGAAAAATATTACCTAAACAAAACATAATCAAATAGTCACTAGGAATTATCAAACTAATCTTCAAATCCCAACAGGGATAGGATTATCTCAACCGACCCCTCGGCTCCATATAAGAAATATGTAGACCCCTTCTCAATCTCTCACCAAACAAATTCATTACTTTCATTAATCATCTCTCTCAGATCTTGTTTCTCTCATTCCCAAGTTAAGAACCAAAAACATGATCATGGCTTTGACTAAGAAGAACGTGCTTTTACTTCTTTGTTGATTCTTGTAACTCTTTTTGGAGTTGCCATTGGAGGAACCGTTCACAAGGTCGGAGACTCGAAGGGATGGACGATGATAGATGTTGATTACGAGGCTTGGGCTTCATCAAGAACTTTTCAAGTCGGAGACTCTTTGGTCTTCTCATACAACAACAATTTCCACGACGTCACTGAAGTCACTTACAATGACTTTCAGCTGTGTGACTCGTCTAACCCGCTGACAAAATACCATACCGGAGCTGATACCATCATTCTAACCAAACCGGGACTCCAACAATTCATATGCGGGGTTCCTAGTCACTGCATGTTGGGACAGAAGCTTCAAATCCATGTCTTGCCGGCCTCCTTGGGTCCCGTGGCTGCTCCAGTTCCTGGACCAGTCCGATCACCAAGCTCTTCCTCGTCTCTTTCACCATCTCCGTTAGCTGATTCACCGGTCAATATATAATGCTCCACAGTATCAGATGGGACCATCACCAGCTAGCTCCACATAGCGCAGCTTCAGCTCTAATATTTTCTGGATCGGATCCAACTTGCTTCCTATGCTTTTCTTTATTCTTTTAGTTTGATAGATTCATACACGTTTTGATTGAGTTGTAGTTATTTTCCTTCTCTAGTGGTTTTGTTTATTCTTTTGGTTGTACTTCTTACGTTTTGATTGAGTTGTAGGTTTTTTTTCTTCTCTAGTGTTTTTGTTTACTCACTATTATAGAATATTTTTCTTTTTTTCTTTCTTTTTCTTCTTATGCTCACATATACGTACTTCTTAATTCCTTATATTTTAGCAGCCGAAAAATTACCATGTTGAATTGGAGTCCATTAGTATGTACGAGACATCGGAAAAGTAAAATTAGCCTGTTGAATTGGAGTCCATATATTAGTATATATATAGTATGAGACATAAGTAAACTTAACCCTAAAATTAATTAGTAAATTTTCAAGGTCTTGTAGGAGTTTAGGTTAGCATCTATACTAATAAAAAATAGGACTAAGGCCGTCCACCTAAGATTTTAAACAACCAATAGAAATTTGATATATCACTTATTAACATTTTATACGATTTCCAGAATTTTATATATTAAGAATTATTTTAAACAACCTATCATGATTTGACATGTCATTTATTAACATTATTTAAATTACAGAATTTTTTTTAAAAAAAGAAAATTTTAAATTTATGGAAATCAAAGAACTAAGCACAATATCCTACATCGACTAGAAATTTTTTAGACAATGGTTCAGAACCAGTATAAATAAGATTAATATGCTTCCAACAACGAATGAGCAGGAAAGCTTGATTTATCAAGCGGCCAAGTTGAAAATTTTTATTTGGTTTGATCTGTTTTTTTATTTGATCAAATTAAAACTTTAAACAGTTTCAAAAAAAAATTATAATATTTAAATTTTTTAAAAGTTTGAATATTATAAATATTGAAACTTTTAAAAGTTTTTAGCTTTTAAAAAGTTATTAAATTTATAAGTCTTCAATTTTTAAAGTTTAAAATATTATAAATATTGAAAATTTTTAGAAGGTTCAAATTTTATATTTCAAAACCTTTTAAAAGTTTAAAATATTCTAAATATTGATGCAAAACATAAATTATCTTATTTATCTACATTTGTGCTTTTTATTTCTTATGAGCTGTAAAACATATTTTTGTGTACGATTTTATAGATGAGTTGATATTCTTTCATTAATTTTTTTATTTTTGGGTCTAAGGAAGAAGGATTGATATCGCAAGACCTTAATTTGATGTTTGAGTCAAATTTTAAGGTTTAAAGAAGAAAGATGGACGACAAACACATGTTTTATTAGCTATACATAGGCATGACCAAGGTTACAGTTGTCACGGTTAAGGTTTATTAACCATCGGTTATGGTTAGAAATTTTTGTAACCTTAACCAGAACCGTTTAACAAACGGTTACGTTTAAATACAGTTACGGTTCAAGCGGTTACTGTTATATACAGTTACGGTTATTTAATAATATGATATGATTGATATTATTTGATGATATAATATAATTGATATTATTTATTTATAANGCCAAGTTGAAAATTTTTATTTGGTTTGATCTGTTTTTTTATTTGATCAAATTAAAACTTTAAACAGTTTCAAAAAAAAATTATAATATTTAAATTTTTTAAAAGTTTGAATATTATAAATATTGAAACTTTTAAAAGTTTTTAGCTTTTAAAAAGTTATTAAATTTATAAGTCTTCAATTTTTAAAGTTTAAAATATTATAAATATTGAAAATTTTTAGAAGGTTCAAATTTTATATTTCAAAACCTTTTAAAAGTTTAAAATATTCTAAATATTGATGCAAAACATAAATTATCTTATTTATCTACATTTGTGCTTTTTATTTCTTATGAGCTGTAAAACATATTTTTGTGTACGATTTTATAGATGAGTTGATATTCTTTCATTAATTTTTTTATTTTTGGGTCTAAGGAAGAAGGATTGATATCGCAAGACCTTAATTTGATGTTTGAGTCAAATTTTAAGGTTTAAAGAAGAAAGATGGACGACAAACACATGTTTTATTAGCTATACATAGGCATGACCAAGGTTACAGTTGTCACGGTTAAGGTTTATTAACCATCGGTTATGGTTAGAAATTTTTGTAACCTTAACCAGAACCGTTTAACAAACGGTTACGTTTAAATACAGTTACGGTTCAAGCGGTTACTGTTATATACAGTTACGGTTATTTAATAATATGATATGATTGATATTATTTGATGATATAATATAATTGATATTATTTATTTATAATTTATATGTTCTTATAGTGTACTCATATTTCTATATATCATATGATTCATATTAAATAAATAATTATTAGTATATTTTATTATATTTTTAAAATATTATAAACCAAGTAAGGATTTTGGTTTGAGAAGTTTCTAAACGCGTGGATCTAAAACCAAATAAGTATATGTATAAAATTGTCAATAATTGGGTGCATATGTTGACTATGCTGGTAATCATGAATTTCATAAATTTTACGAGAAAAGAAATGATTTTGTTCTTGGAGTTTGATGGGTTAACAAGTTGTGTGGTAGTCTAAATAAAAGTTTTTCAGTGGAAGAATGTGAAGAAGTTGACGAGGAAGAAGAAGAAAAAGAGTATAACGAAGAACCAAACGGTAAAAGTTACGATGACAATTAACACAAAAATTTGACAATGAAATGACAAGAACGAATATGAAGAATAAGAAAACATTGAATAAAAAACAAGAAAACATAGGTGGTAGCGATCAATTAAATATGAAAACGAGTTACATTCATGAATATAAAATTGTTTCGTTTTTCTGGTGGTCAAAGAAAATGGTTTAGGATATGTGAGGTCATCAGTTTGATTGCCTCGCATGGACGTCAAGTTAAATTTATGATTTTTTTATCAGATTTGATTTTATAACACAACTGATTTTTATATTTTAAAAAATTGTGTATCTGAAATCTAATTTTTTTCCTTAGTACTAATTTTAATTTTTTTTATGAGATAATATTTTATTACCTTAATCAATCATATATCATTTTTATCAAAATATATCAAATAAACCTACGCGTAGCAAAGGTTCAAAACCTAGTTTAACTAAAAGCCAATCATCATAAATATCACACACAAAGTCTTAAAGAAATCTAAAAAAAAGAAAAACAAGAAAATAAAAGAGAAGGAAAGAATGACGGCGATTGGGAACCCTAGTGGAGAGAGGGCTTTGGCGGTTCGCGATGAGGATGAGAGTATGGAGGATGATGGTCGACCACCGGAAGGGGAGCCAGATCGAGATCGCACGTGGGTTGAGAGGGTTAAAGGTTGTAATGGGGGAGGGATTCCAGTGCCGGAGCAGGTTCTGAATGATGAGTTTGTGAACTCGAGAGTGAGTTTGGAGTTTTCAAGTGGGGAAGATGGTGAGGCGGTGATTACCGTGGGACAAGAATTGTTGGAGGCGATGAACGGGTTGTATCGCCAGTGTATGAATGTCAAGGTGTTGGGTCGGAATATCACGATTGCGGCAATGAATCGTAAACTGAGGGAGTTTTGGAAGCCGCAAGGGGGAATGACGGTGCTGGATCTGCCGAGGCAATTTTTCTTGATTCGTTTTGATCTGGAGGAGGATTATCTAGGGGCGGTGACTGGTGGCCCATGGAGGGTGTTCGGGAGTATGTTAATGGTGCAGGCGTGGTCACCGACATTCGACCCCTTGCGTGATGACATTAATACGACGCCTGTGTGGGTTCGGATCTCGAATCTGCCTTTGAATCTTTACCACCGGGCGATCTTGGCAAGGATAACAGAGGGGGTGGGGAAGCTAGTAAAGGTGGACTTAATGATGCTGCGGGTGGAGAGAGCACGTTTTGCTCGAGTGTGTGTCGAAGTGGATCTGCGAAAGCCGTTGAAAGGCACAGTGATGGTGAATGGTGAGAGGTACTCTTTCGCTTATGAAGGTTTGAACACTATCTGTTCTTTGTGTGGTGTATTTTGTCATCTACGGAATACTTGTCCTAGGCGAGTCTCGGGACAGATTATTCTAGTACAAGAGAAGGGGGCTATCACAAACCCGGGCAGGGAGAGTCAGGGAAGGGATAATCCTGTGAGGGAGAGTCCTACCAGTGATGGTTTTACAGAGGTCAGAGGTACGGGAAGAAGAGGGGTTAGCCAGGATAGGGGGGTGGTGTTCGTTGCAGGAGGGTCAGGCGAGGCACTTACGCCTAAGACCGTTGAACAGCAGAGGGAGAAGGTCCAACAAATGGAGTCCAACAGTTTTAGTGGTTTGGGACAAGACATGGAGTTGGAGGATGTGAGGAGTGCGGGGGTGTTGGGGATGCGAATAAGGAGAATGAGAACACTCTGAATTTGTTAGACCCGGAAATAAGCATATTTGGGAGGAAAAATATGTTCAGGGAGGGACATGGGACCCCTTTTAAGGGGGTGAGTGGTGAGATGTCTGCTAAGATAGGGGGAAGTAAAGGTGGTAAACATATGGGGTCAAAAGGGAGAGGAGTGAAGAGTAATACTCCCACTAGAGGGTTGGTGTTTGGGCCTGTACGGGGGGACATGGGAGCGGTGTCTACAGGTAAAAGATTGAGAGTGTAGAGTGGTGATATGGGGAGACAAGGTGGGGCTTTCACAAGTGAGAATATGATTGAAGGGGACTTAGGGAGTAAGGAACAGAGTGGCGGGGTTCCAGACAGAAGTGTGAGTTCTGTGGAGAATGTGGATCATATGAGTGAGCGGGGATCAAATGGTGTGGGTGGGGATCAGTAGTGGTTCGCCCCGACTGTTCTAAGGTATTACCTGATAGTTATCATGAATTATATGTTCTGGAATTGCCGGGGGGGGGGGGAATAAACCCAACTTTAGGCGTTCATTGCGGTATATGATGAAGAAGTTTGATACGGATGTACTAGCCTTATTTGTGACTCATGCGGAGGGGGAGAGAGCAAGTCGGATTTGTCAGAGGTTGGGCTTTGAGAACTCTTTCAGAGTGGATGCAACATGGCAGAGTGGTGGCCTGTGGCTGCTGTGGAGGTCTAGTGTGGGGGAGTTGGAGGTTGTGGGATCGTCAAGTCAGGTTATTCATGCGAAAATAACAAATGGGGGGGGGGAGGTGATGCACTTAATTGCGGTGTATGCGGAACCTACAATGTCTCGCAGGAGTGGACTGTGGGAAGAGTTACGAGGTATAGTGGATGGGTTGGAGGAACCTGTGTTTATGGGAGGGGATTTCAATACCATACTAAGAATTGATGAGATGACTGGCAGGAATGGGTTTTCAGTCGAGCATGCAGTGGTGTCTCATTTACCTTTCCTCTCGTCTGATCATACGCCGTTGTATGTGCAATTGTGTCCTTTGCAGCGGTTGGATCCACGCCAGAGGCCATTTCGCTTTGAAGCTGCTTGGCTAAGCCATGAGGGTTTTAAGGATTTGTTAGCGGCATCTTAGGATCCGAGTTTTTCCACACCTGAAGCTTTAGAGAGGTTGCGGTGGAAGCTGAGAAAGTGGAACCAGGAGGTTTTTGGAGATATCAATGCACGCAAGGAGAGCCTAGTGAAAGAAATAAAGGAGGTGCAAGACTTATTGGAGCTGGTGCAGACTGATGAGCTGCTGGCTAAGGGTAGCAGTTGTTGAGTAATTTTGATGACACTCTCGCACATGAGGAAACGTTATGGTATCAGAAATCAAGGGAAAAGTTCATTGCAATAGGAGAGAGGAACACTACATTCTTCCACACATCAACGATCATTCGCAGGAGAAGGAATAGGATATGTTGCGGGACTCAGAGAATAGGTGGGTTACGGACAAAGCAGAATTGGAGAATATGGCGCTCACTTACTATAAAATACTTTATTCTTTGGAGGATGTTAGCGTGGTCCGTGGTAGTCTGCCAATGCAGGGGTTTGAAAGGTTGTCGAGTGCTGCATTAGCACATCTGAATAGACAGTTTACGCAGCTAGAAGTTCTGGAGGCAGTAAAGAGCGTGGGAAGCTTTAAGGCTCCCGGACTTGACGGGTTTCAACCAGTCTTTTATCAAAGGTGTTGGGATACTGTTGGGGAGTCTGTGACTCGATTTGTCCTGGAGTTCTTTGAGTCAGGGGTGCTCCCTTAGTCCACAAATAATGCTCTGCTGGTGCTGATAGCCAAGGTGGAGAAGCCAGATCGCATTACTCAGTTCAGGCCAGTGAGTCTTTGTAATGTGTTATTTAAAGTAATCACAAAAATGATGGTGAATGGGTTGAAAAGTGTGATATCAAAGCTTATTGGTCCTGCGCAGTCAAGCTTTATTCCAGGGAGACTGAGCATCGATAATATAGTGATAGTTCAGGAGGCGGTCCACTCAATGAGAAGAAAAAAGGGACGTAAAGGCTGGATACTGCTTAAACTGGACTTGGAGAAGGCTTATGACCGTATAAGGTGGGACTACCTTAATGAAACACTTGATGCTACGGGTTTACCTGAAGGTTGGATTAGTAGGATTATGGCAGGGTTGGAGGAACCACTTATGCGGATCCTATGGAATGGTGAGAAAACAGATGCATTTACTCCGGCTAGAGGATTAAGACAGGGAGATCCTCTTTCACCCTAATTATTCGTTCTGTGCTTGGAGAGGCTTTGTCACCAGATTGAAGCTTCGGTTGGAAGAAAATAATGGAAACCAATTACGCTTTCTAGAGGGGGTCCGAAGTTGTCACATGTCTGCTTCGTCAATAACTTGATTCTTTTTGCTGAGGCATCAGTCGCGCAGGTGAGGCTGATTCGTGGAGTGGTGGAACGATTTTGTATGGCATCGGGACAAAAAGTGAGTCTTGAGAAGTCTAAGATCTTTTTCTCTAATAATGTTTCTCGGGATTTGGAGAGGTTGATCACTGTAGAGAGTGGAATTAGCTCAACTAGGGAGCTTGGAAAGTATTTGGGGATGCCCATTCTACACAGGCGAATGAATAAGGACACATTTAGAGAAGTTTTGGAGAGAGTGTCCTCTAGATTGACAGGGTGGAAAGGTAGATCTTTGACTTTGGCAGGGAGATTGACGCTTACAAAATCAGTGTTATGTTCGATCCTTGTGCATTCGATGAGTGTTATTCTCTTACCGGCTTCAACACTGGAGCGGTTGGATAAGATATCACGAGAATTCTTGTGGGGGAGTACGGGTAGCAGAAGAAACAACATTTGTTGGCATGGAGTAAGGTGTGTAAACCAAAGTCTGAAGGTGGTTTAGGCTTGCGGAAAGCTCGTAATGTGAATAGGTCGTTACTGGCGAAGGTGGGATGGCGTTTTTTGAATGATCAGACAAGCATCTGGGCGAAAGTGTTATGAAAAAAATATAAGGTGGGGGTGGTTCATGACAAGGACTGGTTGATCCCAAAGGGTTGTTGGTCTTCTACATGGAGAGCCGTAGGGGTTCGACTGAGGGAGGTGGTGTCGCTTGGGTTAGGGTGGGTGCCTGGGAATGGGCACTTGATTCGGTTTTGGACAGATAGGTGGTTAGTAGACGAGCCTCTTGCTAGCCATACTATGGTGGCTTTACCTCCACTGGAGGACACACGGTTGGTTGTGAGTTATTGGTCAGAAACCTCGGGTTGGGATATGGTGGGACTGAGCTAGTATCTACCCGAGTATATTTTACGGCGGTTAAATGCGGTGGTGGTTACTACGCTTTTCAGGGGTCGTGATGAACTGTCCTGGATGGGTACTAGTGATGGGTCTTTTATAGTGCAGTCAGCGCATGCGCTTCTTACCCTTAATACGGTGCCTCGACCCTATATGGGGCTTTTCTACATGCGTCTTTGGGGACTGGTAGTTCCGGAGAGAGTCTGTTTGTTCTTTTGGCGGGTAAGTCATCAGGTGCTGATGACAAATGGTGAGAGGGTGCGCCGGCACATTGGAGTTAATGCACTTTGTTCGGTGTGTAATAGGGCTGAGGAGTCGATTCTGCATGTCCTAAGGGACTGTCCGGCAATGGAAGGTATTTGGAGGCGACTGGTCCCTCAACGAAGACACAATGAGTTTTTCTCTCAGTCTTTGTTCAAGTGGTTGTTTGAGAACATGGATCCGGGGAGGGATAACTGGTCAACATTATTTTGTATGGCGGGATGGTGGGCGTGGAAGTGGCGGTGTAGTGATGTGTTTGGTGAGAGGTGGTTGTGTAGGGATCGGTTGAAATGGATTAGAGATATGGCTGATGAAGTTCGAAAAGCTCATTTGACGGTGCAGGGAGGGGGACTACAGGCTGTAAAGGTGGAGAAGATGATCAAATGGGAGAAACCGAGAGAGGGTTGGGTTAAACTTATGACTGATGGGGCGTCTCGAGGAAATCCTGGTGCAGCGGCTGCAGGAGGTGTAATTAGGGATGTCAATGGCACATGGTTGCGAGGTTTTGCGCTACATATTGGGGTTTAATCCGCTCACTTGGCAGAATTATGGGATGTGTACTATGGGTTTCGGATTGCTTGGGATAGTGGGTATCGTCGGGTGGAATTGGAATTGGATTCAAACTTGGTTGTTGGTTTTTTACAGTCAGGGATTTGCGCGGCTCATCCACTGACTTTCTTGGTACGCTTGTGCCAAGACTTCTTCTCGAGGGACTGGTTAGTCCGGATTCACCATGTGTATAGAGAGGCTAACCGACTGTCAGACGGGTTAGCTAACTATGCGTATTCTTTACAGTTAGGTCTTCAATCTTTTGATTCATGTCTTGATGTAGTCTATTCGATTTTGTTGGAGGATGTTGGTGGAATGGCCATTTCTAAAGCTGTTCGTTTCTGATTTTTTGTAGTTTATTCTAATAAAAGCAAGGGGGACGTTGTTCCCTTTTTCCTATAAAAAAAAATAAATATCACACAGAAAACACAAAAGAATTATGTATTTTCGCAATAATTACTAAAATTGATCTTAGCATTTAGTCTTGTTTTTTATTATTACATCTTTGTCTTTCTTTCTTTTCTTGTTAGCGTGTGTCAAGGTTTATTAAACAGTGAAACAACTTTTTTTTTTTTTGCATTACTCTAATTAGTTAGATTTTGCATTCTTGTAAACAAATGACCCCTTTTATAATATTGTTTTGGACTCTTAAAAAACACGTTTATGTTAAACGCTTCCTCCAAAAAACGTTGAGTAGAAAGAACATTGTCTACCTTAATAAATGCACTATAATCATAATATTATATGTGTAGCTGTTCCGGTCAACTCCATTCGTCTCCATCTCTTTCCATTTAGTTTTAGCTCGAATCAGATCTCCAGCTTTAATCAACCCCTTTATCAATATACAATTGTATGTAACTACGTTAGGCTTAGAACCTAGCTTGTTCATTCAAGACATCATCTTTAAGACACATGTCAATACTTATGTTTCGTTACTAACTCAGTAGCACAATCTACCTCACCAATTCTATAGAGAGCATCGATCGATATCCCAAATGTAGATCCCTCTAACCTCACACTTTTTATACTAGCTTTCACCAAACTCTCAGGAACCAAGTCAAGACTCTCTCTCTCTCTCTCTCTCTCTCTCTCTCTCTTTCTCACAAGAAATAAGAGTAAAGCATTGAGCGTGTAAGCAGAAGGCACACACCTGAAATTAGGAATCTTGAAGAAAATATCGATCGCCTCTTAAAATTCTACCGGAGAAACCATAAGCAGCGATGACATCTCTGAAAATGGATTCGGGTATATCGAACATATGCAATGTTTAAGATGTTTTTATAACACCACCATCCTCTGAATCTGCGATTAGACTGCTTCTTAATTAGCTCTTTGATAAGATTGTGAGTTACAGTTCTCACTATCTCATCGTCTGAACAGAGACGCAGATCTGAACCCTAACAAACACGCAGGTTTGTTACACACACTTTACACAATGATCACACAGGATCCAGTTTACAATACTAATGATCACACAGGATCCTGTTTACAATACTACTCTATCTCTATTTACACTCTACATTGTTCTCATTCTTCTTTTTAGCTCCTCACATGTGCCTCTCATGTGCTTATCAATACTCCTCCGTTTGACGACAACTTGTCCTCAAGCTGTGAAGGAGCAAATGGGATTGACACAGAAGCAAAGAAGACGATCATTCCTGCCAAGGCAAAGCTGTTGCACGTACAATCATCTTTTGTACCATAGTGACTCCGTGAAAGTGCATGTCCGGATTTAGACGTCGCATTTGTGGCTCTGATTTTTATTGTTTGGGCAAAGTAGCACACAAGTCGTGTAATATCATCATAGCATATTGCTACAGCTTCTGATTGTTGCACCCATGGAGAACCTGTGCAAACTGTGTTACCAAGCAGAATGTGGTGAAGTAAAGGATTGAACATCCATTGTTGCAGGTTAACGAGCTGCAGATTCTTCTTTCTCCAACAATGCCACAAGAAAAATACCCTCTCTTGTCTACCGTTGCAGCAGAGCAGGTGCCATATGTAACATCACTTCCACGTGAATTCCTCCCAATTATCAGGACTGCTTGTAGTTCCTTAGATTTCCATTTGTGCTTGTAGTTTCTTGAACCCTCTTCTTTTTGCAGCTTTTTATGTAAACTTTGCCTTTTAAGAAACACTTTATCGAATATTTGATATACAAAAGATTTTGCCTTCATACGTATTGACTCCTTGTAGTAATCTGCCACTTCAGAGACACTTAAAACTTCTAATATCCCGTTTTGTTGAGTTTTCAATGTATCACTGCCAAACCCAGAGTTTAGATCAACAAAAAGAACGCCAGGTTGTGACTGAAACCGATCCCCTAATGCATTATAACAAGTCAAAGATGCATCTTGATCATCATTAAAGACTGAAACCTTACTTTTCTGTGGTTGGAGAACAACATTTGTTACCAAGTTTGAAGTTACTGATTCTTATGATTATTTTTTGAGATTAGAATCAATCATTGACAAGGTTAAAGTCGTTGCTGCTTCACAAATCACTTCCTGACATATTGTCTTCACTCCAACAGAGTCCTCAATCTGAAGCAATTGCATCTCTTTAGAGGAGTCACTCTCCTTTTTAGCTAAATCTGACTCTTGTACTGAATCTTTTACCAAAACCACTTCATAATCAGATCCATAATTCTCCTTATTCTCCAACATCAAAGCTCTAGCTACAACCATCATCTCCGACAAATTACATGGTTTTTGTATAAGAACAAACTCCTGCATTTCCTGAATTAACCCATTGAGAAAAATCCCTTCTAATGTCTGGTCATCCAAGCCTGTCACTTGAGAAGACAAGTCTTCAAACCTTTGTACATAATCAGATATAGTTCCTCTTTGTTTGATACGAAACAGACTTTAACCTGGTCCTCTAATCTTCGATTTACCAAATTGATGCATCAATCTTGTTTTAAACTGACTCCAACTCTCAAACTGCCTCATATTCACTTCGAAATTGTACCAGCTCAAGGCTTCCCCTTTCAAGCTGACTGAAACTAAGGTTAGTTTCTCTGCATCATTGTACCCACCCATGCGAAAGAAACGTTCAATACAGGCGATCCATCCGTACATTATGAATCCTTCAAACACTGGCATTTCCACGTTCTTAAGAAGATTCTCTCTAATACCATGCCCAGTCTCACTAAGGCAAGGTTCCGGAGAAGAGAATTGTACCTGATGAACTCGAGCTGGTGATCTTGCATCTCTTGATTGACTTGAACCATCATCCTCATGGAGTGTCACTTGTTCTGGCCAATCGTTAATCTTTATCAATTGCTGATCTTGGACCTCGATCTTGGCATCCATGTGATCTTCGGACTCTCTAATCCTTGTTCCCAACTCTGACAACTGATCAGAAATCTCAACCGATGCTAGCTCCACCGCTGAAAACTCCTTCACCGGTGTCAAAACTTGCTCCATCACCATCTTGATCTTGTTATTTCTCCGATTTGATAAAATCCCCAATTTCGTAACCCTTATCTTCCGCGATAACTTCGATCTCGATCACAAACGCACCATTTGATAAGATTGTAAGTTACAGTTCTCACTATCTCATCGTCTGAACAGAGACGCAGCTCTGAACTCTAACTAACACGCAGGTTTGTTACACACACTTTACACAATGATCACACAGGATCCTGTTTACAATACTACTCTATCTCTATTTATACTCTACATTGTTCTCATTCTTCTTTTTAGCTCCTCTTCCATTGCGTATTTCTGCATGAGATTCTCGTTCCATTTTATTCTGAAGGACGAGAATTTGACATGCGGTGCCATGACGATGATCTTGCCATTTCAACTCGATAACGTGGAGTATTATAATTGGAAGAAGCCATGGAAGACAACAATTTCATGTAGCTTCAGAATCTTTGTTGTTGTTATATATTAAAAGCTCAAGTAGACTTTGATTATGATGATCAATGATGCCTCACAATCTTATATAATACGCTGCCTGCCTGCCTCATCAACATTGATCCATCTATAAATAATTATATGCAAGAAACAAACATTTACACATCCATGTCAAAGCTTAACATTTTAAACTTAAGTATAAAACATAAATTACACTTAAATATATAGAGGAATATATAAACACATTGGAATCAAAAAAAAAATCTTAGACCCACATCTCCGGGAGCATGTTATAAGGTTGTCTCTCTTCAATATTTTTCTTTGACAAGGATACTTGCAATTATCGCATAATGGTCTAGAAGCATAAGTTTTGCAAAGAACTTCAACCTCCTTCCCATTTACTTGGAAAAACTGACCAGGCTTCACATATGGGTCTTTACCTAATAAATTCAATATGAACAATAGTGCAACAGTCACTGCACCAATATAACACATTTGTATTTGTGTATTTTAAATTATGTTCACACACCTCGCACCACCAATCTTTCTCACATAACTTTTCTCCATATAAAATTTTGAGAAAATGTTTTTCATACTTATACCTTGCTTCATATGGTAAGGTAGCACAGTCCATACATACGATAAAACCACAGTTTATACAATTCATAAACCTTAACCCATATTCATCATATACAACATATCTTTTTGTGCATATGAGACACTTGAGTTTTTCTCTTGGATCTAAAGCTAAAAATAAGGAATGTTCATGACCTTTGTAATCAAACGGCTCAGAAATTGAAGCACGCCGAATGTCAATGTCGAATTCGCATTCCCTTATCGGACATTGATAAATAAAACCACCTATACAACGATTACAAGCACTGCAAAAGAAGTAACCTTGACTATATCCAGAGTCAATCTTTAATGCAAGTGGATGAGGATGTAACGCATGTTGAATAATGCGGTGAGCTTTTGCGCATGTTTCATGGAGGACAAACACACACTCCATACAAGAATAGTAGCTACCTTTAAAGATAGGAAGGACACACGCTTGACAAAGCTTATTTTCATCATAATGTATGCTTACTTGGAGTTGGAGATGATGGTCATGAAGAAAATGAAGTATCACTCCTTCAGATATCCTCTCAAAAGACTCAACAACTTTTGTTGTATCATCTTCTTCTAGAACACCTTCGAGATCTCTTCCGTCCCAAACATGCTTCGCAAGAGCACATCTTGAATGGACAACATAATCACTACACTTATCACAAGTATACGCACCATAGTCACAGTCAATACTTTTACGACAAACTCCACAAGAACATTCTTCGAGCTGGACATAAGGAGTGTAGGATATATGATGGTGGTGACGTGATATCTTGATGATGTTTGGTGAATTCATACAATCCTTGTGAGCAACAAAGTTGCATTCGAGGCAAACATAGGTAAGACAAAACTTTCTCAATAAACCACAAACGTTGCAAGTTAATGAAGCTTGCCTAGGAAAAAGAGTGAGGGGATGGTCATGGCTTTTTGGTTGCTCTATGAGGAAAGGTATCGGCTTCATCGCACATACTGTATGCATTTTAGCTTTACATTTGGTACAATAATACATCAGCTTCGTTGTTTCTCTTCCACAACATAAACACCCAATATCACCAAGATAACGATATATAAAAAATGAAAGTTGGAGAGAATGTTCAGGATGGTAAGGTTGTTTGATTTTAGATGGAGATTGGATGCATTCTTTGTGAAATATTTTATCACATTCGACACATAAATAATAGTCTGTGCCAAAATTCGAATAACTGCATATGTCGCACCCACCATTAATATCAAATTCTTTATTGTTGCACCAAAACAACGGGAGTACCGAATGATCACTTCTTGTCGTAGAGACAACGTATTCGGGAGAAGAACTCACCGTGTAAATGGGAGAATTGAAGTATCCTTTCATTATTCGTGGAAAAGGGTGGTTCGTGACTGGCTGCTTCATCAGACGAAGTATCTGAAGAATGCACTTGAGAATCGCTCGCAACACTCATCTGAAAAACCACACACAACAAAGACAAAAAGTGATAAACTCCAACGCAAAGCAAAGTCACCAATTTTCTAAACCTAAATTAAAAAATAAAAATAAAAAAATAAATCAAAGGCACATGGAATTCAAAATGAAACTGCAGAGAAGCATGGAAGGATACCTTATATTTTTGTTCGGTTAAATCCACCGATGTCCCTGGTATTTTGGTTAAGATCTTTTAAATTTAATCGTTATACATAATATAAGATCATCTTTCTTCTATATATAAGCCATCATATCTTCTACTTTAAATTGTTATATCCTTCGAGTTCAGGTAGAAGCAAAGTAGATTTTTGTTCTTTTCTTATAGTCTGTTACTATGTTCGTTTCGCTCAAATAAAGAATAACTTTTCTTCCCATATGGTTTTTGTCACTAATTAAAATATTCCTGGTCACTGCAAGTCGGGGCAGAAGCTTCAAATCCACGTTTTACCGGCGGCCTCCTGGGTCCCGTGGCTGCTCCGGTTCCTGGACCTTCTCCGCCAGCCAATGCTCTACAATATCAGCATCAGATGACTCTAAGCTCCATCAGCTCTTCAAAGTGGTGCCTCAAAGTCAGCTTCTTGGATCGGCTTCAGCTTGTTGGCATCTTAGCATTCTATTCTTGTCTTTTATTATTACATCTTTGTTATTTTTTTGGATGCACCTCTAATATTGTTTTGATAGGATCCAACTTGCTTCCTATTCTTTTAGTTCGACAGATTACACGTTTTGATTGAGTTGTAGTTATTTTCTTTCTTTAGTGGTTTTGTTTATTCTTTTGGCCTTCTTACGTTTTGATTGAGTTGTAGGGTTTTTTTTTCTTCTCTAGTGTTTTTGTTTACTCCAACATAACTAATGGAATATATTTCTTTTTCTTCTTAAGCTCTCACAAATACGTACTTCTTAATTTCTTATATTTTAGCAGCCGGAGTCCATTAGTATATACTATAGTATGAGACATCTGAAAAGTAAATTAATTAGTAAATTTTCAAGGTCTTGTAGGAGTATAGTTAAAACAAGCATTAAATTCACAGATTTGACTAGCTAATTCACAAATTGTTCTTCATCTAAATTTTCCGGACATTTTATCAAACGTTTTGTGGTATGAAACTATAAGATCGAGAATTATTAGCTAGATTTCGTAGTATATTTCATCTAAAGTCAAGTTTTTTTTTTGTTAAAGGATTTTCTTAAAATTAAAAATAAGTTTACAAAGGAGCCTAGATGACCCCACTCATCTATTACGAATTTACGATACAGAAAAAGGGGGAAAAAAGGGGTATCTAAAGTCAAGTTTTATTACTAATATATAGTACGAAAACCCTAGATGAAGAGATTAAGATCCATAAATCGGCAGGCACATGCACAAACACTTTCTAAATAGGACACTTGATATCAAAATGCTTCTTTTGCGTATCCATTTTTTATTTAAATGTTTTTTCAGTTATACATTTTCAACCATGCAACGTTCATGAATTTTATGATGATCCTCAAAATCATAATGATAGTCTTTATATAAGGAAACTAGGTTAAACATATGTAACCAATAGCTTCATGATTATAAGAATAAATACAAATCCTTCCCATGATCCCATCACCTAAGTCTATAACATTAGGTGTCATCAAAGATATGTTATGTAGATTTTGTATACATCATAATTATTTTTGTTATGTTTTTAGTCATTCATTTCTTTATTTTATTTATAATTCTTTTGTTAATAATATCAATGCTTTTATTTTTAATTCTATACAAATTTTTAAAAATATATCTAAAACCAAATTATTGTTAAAACAAAACTGCTGAAAAAATAGGGAATTCATAATAGAGACGTCATGGTATTAATCTCGAATATGGAAAAAGGGAAAGATATTACCTAAACAAAACATAATCAAATAGTCACTAGGAATTATCCAAATTAATCCTCAAATCCCAACAGGGATAGGATTATCTTAACCGAGCCCTCGGCTCTATATAAGAATTTGTATCCTCCTTCTCAACTTCTCACCAAACAAATTCATTACTTCCTTTAATCATCTCTCTCAGACTTGTTTCTCTCATTCCCAAATTAAGAACAAAAAACACGATCATGGCTTTGACTAAGAAGAACATGTTTTTTACTTCTTTGTTGATTCTTGTAACTCTTTTTGGAGTTGCCATTGGAGGAACCGTTCACAAGGTCGGAGACTCGAAGGGATGGACGATGATAGATGTTGATTACGAGGCTTGGGCTTCATCAAGAACTTTTCAAGTCGGAGACTCTTTGGTCTTCTCATACAACAACAATTTCCACGACGTCACTGAAGTCACTCACAATGATTTTCAGCTGTGTGAATCGTCTAAACCACTTGTGACATACAATACTGGGTCCGACTCAATCATTCTAACTAAACCGGGAGTCCAACAGTTCATATGCGGAGTTCCTGGTCACTGCAAGTCGGGGCAGAAGCTTCAAATCCATGTCTTGCCAGCCTATTTGGGTCACGTCGCTGCTCCGGTTCCTGGACCTGTCCGATCACCAAGCTCTTCCTCGTCTCCTTCACCAGCCAACGCTCCACAGCAGCATCAGATGGCTCCATCACCTCTTCAAAGCGGTGCCTCAAAGTCGGCTTCTTGGATCGGCTTCAGCTTGTTGGCATTGATCTTAGCATTCTAGTCTTGTCTTTTATTGTTACACTTTTTAATTTGTTTTTGTATTAGCGAGTGAAGGTTCGTTGTTAATCACTGAAACAACAACATACATTCCTTTTTCTTTTTTTTCTTCTTTGCATTACTTTATTTAATTAGGTTTTGCTATCTTGTAATTAGAATTTAGCTTATTCATTAATTCAAATCTTATTTTTCAAAAAGAATTTAGTATCACCACCATACTATGAGACATCGGAAAAGTAAAATTAATTAGTAAATTTTCAAGGTCTCGTAGCATTCAATTAAACGACAATCTTCATAAATATCACACAAAAACAAAAGAATTCTGTATTTTCGCAAAAATTACTGAAACTAGGATAGATAGTATACGCGCTAAGCTGCAAGGCTGATTTTTTTTATTTTTCTTACTATTTTATTGTGTTTTTATAATGTTATTTGTAAATTTTTCTTAATTTATTTGGAACTTGTTGGTATGCGGATTATTTTTAATAATTAATTGTAGTTCAAGATAAATAAGATTGAGCATTTAAAAGTCTTGTAAAATAGGAATTTAGTATTCTGATTTTACTCAAATTTTATGGTATATTTTATGCATTTTAATATTTATAACGTAATCACTTGAATGACATCCTTTTAGCAAAAACACAAGATTATGATTTTTTTTTGTGTGTCTTCTTTTAGTGAAAATTTATTATACGTTAACAAAACAACCAAAGTCTTATTTTATTATTCTAAACAATTTTTTAAGTCTGATCCATCAAGAAAACCAAAATATCATGCTTTTTTTTGAACGAAAAACCAAAATATCATGCAATCAACTAAGTTTCGTCACGAATTAATTATTTTTATTATCATTATAGTTAATAGTTAACATTGTAAATAACTGAATTAATTTATATTTATCTTTATAAAGATTTAAATAAATTCTTAGCTTAATTTTACCTTATAAAATATATATATATATATATATATATATTATGTTCATTTGAGTTATTTGTTTTGTATAGAGATATTTGAAAAAAATGATTTTCTTTCCGTAAAAATCATATTGATAACATAATAACTGGAAAATTGATTATATAAACAACCAAATAAGTTTAAAGACAAAAATATGTTATAACAAAAATGATTATGTTGTCCAAAGAAAACACTTTATTCTTCCAGAAAATTTTACTTTTACTTCAAATTTGTATTCTTTATCGAAGATATTTATGGTGATTCAGCAAATTACTTTGAGAGGATTCAGATTATGCCAAACAACTCTTTTAATTACCATATCTTTAGAAATCTTTTTTCATAGCTATAAATTTACTTGATGAGCAGTAAATCTCACTCCAAAATTTACATATGTGCTAGACAGTAAAATAGAAGCTACTATATGACTAACACAACACACTTCTTTATTTAGGCTTTGACCAATCATGCGACCCATTAACACTTCTCATTACCAAAACACTTGAAGTCCAACTTTCCTAATCTTGTTCCTTTCTCCTTTTTGTTGACCTTCTTTGTCGACAACGCATCTTCTTCTTTGTTCTGCTTTGTTTCATCTCAATGAAGGTTTCTCCTTGCAGGTTTAAATTGAGGACTCAATTCCAACACTTTGTCTATATCAATCGTACACAACTTAAAAGTTTAAGCACTCAGATTACTAATGGTCCAATTTTAAGAACCAGTACGGAATTATAAGTGGGCCAATTTTACTGGGCCCAAGTAAAATACAATTTTATCAGTTACAAACTCATCGACTTGTAATATAAATCACGAAAATATTTATCCAACTAAGATGAAACTTTTTTAAAATATCAAAGATTAAGAATCACCACGTGTTAATGGTTGTAGCTGTTGGGGACAAATTCATTTGTGATTTAGACCTTTTTTTTACCAATCATGAAATGTAATCTACAATGATGCATCCAAAAAAAAAACACAAAACTGTAACGGACTAATTACAAACTACTTTTACATACAAATAGAGTTGGGCTGATTTGTTGTCTCCACACTAAAAACAGAATAGTCTAATCTGGAAACGAATTTATCTACCCCAACCGCTGTAACAATTCATGCCTATTATTCTTTTGATTAATAAATCGTTAAATATCTTCTAAATTAATCCGACATCATCATAATAGATCTCGAAGGAAAAAAAAAAATCGAACCCAAAAGAAATCTAACGAAACTTGTGTGATTTGATTACAAACATAAGAATCCAAAAGTGGAATACAATCATCAAGAATCAAATCCACTAGCTTGCCACGTGTCGAAATTGAAAAAGCAGATATTCACACTTTCCCATATAACCAAAAAGAAAAGTTGGTAAAATTAATAATTGTCAACGCAAACTCCGTGGGTGGGTCGCTCGAACCGGACGGGTCAAACAAACCCGAACCCGGATTTGTTTTTTCTTTCCTGTAAAAAAAAAAAAAAACACAACAAAAGAAGAGAAAAGAGCAGAGCTTCTTTAAAAGTTATGTTTTTTTAATTTGGTTTTTGATTTGTTTGCTTCATCGTAATAACTTACTCTCTCTCACGAAAACTCAAACTCTCTCTCTATCAATCGAGTGAACGTTGCTTTGAGGTTAATGATCCCGTCTCCTCTTCTTTTTCTTCTCTGTTTTCTAATTCTAAAGTTTATTCCTTTTTTTTTTTCTCTCTCAATTTCTGATTGATTGCAAAAGAGGCTTTCCTGGGTTTTAGGGTTTTTGTTCTTCTTACACTTGATCACGTTTTTTTTGCCCCGAGTCTGTGAAATTCCTCTTTTCCCACGTTTTGGGTTTCGAGGTTTTGTAAGTTTGCTTCTCTCTCTTCGAAAATTCGTTGATTTTTATGATAAAAGTTTGTTCCTTTTTTTTTTTTTTGTTTCCAGATTATCTTGTTGTTAGCAAGTCTATCAGAAGCTTAAATCTTTCAATTTTAAGTTTTTGGGTTTCGAAGTTTTTATTTTAAGAAGCAATCAGCTGTTAAGTATAAGAATCAATTCGTTTCCTTTTGGTATATTTTTTTTCTTTCTTTCTAATTTTGTCTCTCTGTAGATAACATTTAGTTTTGTCCGATGATGATCGTTGATTGTTTTTCACATGGTTAAGTTTGGTGTTGACAATTTCTGTTTTCAATAGAAGAAAGAACATAGTGATACAGAGACATAGCTTATATCTGCAGTCAAAAGATCTTATCTGATAAGGATATGTTAATATTATATCTCTTCTTCAGGAACTTGTTTTGGTTAAGAGAGTTAGCGTCTAAAAGGCTCCTAGGATTTGAGGTTTTGCTTAGAAGTTGCATTAGCCATCTTCTCTTGGATAATCTTTTTGGAATAACGGCTAAGCAACTGTGTCTTTTGCTATGAGCTTCTATTGCACTCTTGTTTCTTTAATTAAAAGAGTTGATGTTGTGTGTACGTTTACCGCATATGTTTAATCTCTCTCTCTGAATTTTCATTTTCTTTGTTGTTGGCATTGACAGAAGGAACACAAGAACGTTGTTGGATTCGGAGGAGTTATGGATTTTAAAGGTATAAAATGGGTTGGGAATGTGTACCAGAAGTTTGAAGCAATGTGCTTAGAGGTTGAAGAAATCATTGTGCAGGTGAATGCTTTGTTGGTGTAAGAACTTTGTAATTGTACCATGTCGATTTGTATCTTTTGTTTTTAACTCTTGGTTTGCTTCTTTTATGATTTTTAGGATACTGCAAAATACGTTGAGAACCAAGTTCATACGGTTGGTAATAGTGTCAAGAAGTTCTGTTCAGATGTGGTTCAAGACTTGCTTCCTGATGATGATGACTCTGTAGGTTCAGGAAAACCTTTACCTGTTTCTATGTTAAATGAATACGCTCCTGTTTGTTCCTTCAAAAAGAAAAGAGAAAGCGTGAACCGAAAAGCCAGAGATGTGAAGCAAGATGAAGAAGTAACTGAGGGGAAGAAGGATGGATGTGCAATGCAATTACGTGGTCTTGATGCAGATGATTATGATATATGTACGTCTCCGAGGCAGTATAGTTATGGTGGTCCTTATAGAAGAGGAAGAGTTGGTCGCAAACAGATCTTTAAAAAAGAGGAGCCTTTTCAAGTTACCAGGCCTATTGTCCAATCAAAGGTTCATAGTGCTTGTGTCAAAGATGATGTCGGGACTGTAAACTCAAGTAGTTTATCAATGGTTCATAGTGCTCGTGTTAAAGATGATGTTGGAACTGTCAACTCAAGAAGTTTATCAATGGTTCACAGTGCTCGTGTGAAAGATAATGTTGGAACTGTAAACTCAAGTAGTTTTTCAATGGTTCATAGTATCAAAGATGACGTCAAAACTGTAAGGCCAAGTGATACTCCTCCAGGTCAAGTAGAAAGACTCATCTCTAAAAAGGAAGGTCAGAAAGAGAATAAACCCGAAAATCAAAACAGTCTGACAGCGATTAATTCTGTTAGAAGTAAAGATTCAGAGATTAGAACTGAGATTGAACATGGTCTTACGGTTGTTAATTCTGTTAGAAGTCAAGATTCAGAGATTCAACCATCTGTTGCTACTGGCTTACCTGCAGGATCTGATGGTAACATTTCGGCTCTTTTTTTAAAAATTTCTCTCTTTCTCAATCGTTTCTTTTGAAACTATGGATCCTTAAGTTGGATCCCGGTACGCAATCATATCGTGTACCACATCCCATAGGTTCTATATCATTTGGATTACTTTAGTGATCATGTGACTCCATATCGTTGTCTGCTGCTTGCATTGGGAATGGAATTCAAAAGGAAGAAACTGGCTCATGATACTAAAGCAGTTCACTTAATCTTGGTTTTGGTTTCTTGTTTTCAGATTGCAAAAAGGAAACCAATGAGGATTCAATGGAAACAAGTTCAAGTTCTGTCTCAGAGCACAAGTCCAACATTCTGCAACATCTTATTGGAGGATCAGTTGAAGAAAGCTGTATACTTGTGGACAGAGACGAATTCCAATGTGTATTTCCTGACAAGATGGAGAATGACAAAAACAAACCATACAAGGTTTGTTTCTCTCTTATCTCTTTTCTTTAGTTTTCATGTTTGCATTTATCATCACACAGAAAGTAACACTGCCTTATAACATATAACTGATCCCACAGAAGATAAGAGACGCTATATCTTCAAGAATGAAACAAAACAGAGAAAAAGAATACAAGCGACTTGCACGCCAATGGTACGCTGAAGATGTTGAGAATGGGAGAGAATGTGGCGATAATCCGAAACCGGTAGATGAAAACCGATCATCAGAAGAATCTGAATGGGAGCTTCTGTAAAATGTTTAATGGTTACGCAGAGGATATAGCTCTACTACTCTCTCACTCTCTCTCTCTCTCTCTCTCTCTCTCTCTCTAAAAGAATGTATTAAGCAAAATATAAGAAGCAGCTTAAAAGGCTTCCTCTGCTGGCTCTGGTTACATAATTTAATAAGGCTCCTAATATATTTACCAAAATTTTATTTATAATTTCATGTAAAAATGTTTTTTTACAAAACTGTCTGCATCTGTAGATATTTGTGGGAGAAAAAAAGTCTTTCCCTTGGTGGTTGTGTAATAATTATTTTCTTGTTTCGTCTATTTTACATTTCCAATTTGTTCCAAAATCAGGACCACTCCACATCATTTCCTTTGTTTTTTTAAGTGGTGTTTTGATTTTATTTTAATTTCACAATGTTTGCAACAATTTGAACCATATATATCTCTTCAAACAGGAAACTATAGTCATTTTCTCAAATAATTTTCTAGGAGTTATGAATCCGATAAGCCCCTATAAAGTATCTTCAGCTTCGACCTATTGTGCTACTTTACATTTCACTTTTTATATTTAGTTTTCTTGTTTTTTCTATGCTTGGAAAGAGACAGAACAATAATCAATAGCTCGACGGTTGAAGTAATAATTGAATTTGTTGATGAATGAATAATAGCTAATGGAAGGAATCTTCTAGTTTTAAATCACAGCTTGCTAATGAAGGTATAATCATTAACATGTTTGAATTGGAAGATGAGCCAAATGAGTATTATTGGAATTGATGCATACACAAATTGTTACCTTTGTTTCTATATTAATTTGTTAAAAGTAGTCAAAGTTGAAATGGTTTGATTCATTGCATTACCTAAATCAGATAAAAGCATTCGTTAGGTGTAGATTTTTAAAAAGAAGCTTATTTAGTTATAAAGAAACAAAAAATGAAGAAAATTATAAGGGAAGTAAGTTTTTTTGGGAGTGAGTGGTGGTCGAGTTGGAAAAAGCAAGCCACCCTAAACACCATCATAACATGTGCAAATTGCTCCTATACACATACATCAGCCTTGTCTTTTCATTCTCTTAGTATATTACAACATGCATGTTAATCCAATGGCTGCGCAGATAAAATATAAACCGTTAAAAAAAAAAGATTCATGAAAATTTGATAACCACAAACATGATTGATGTGAACTAGAAGGAATCTCTCGAGTTTTATAACTCATCCTGTTGTTAATAACCAATATGTGAGTTTGGTAGTGACACTATAAGTAATACGATATTTAATTTATCCAATTTATGTGAAAAAAGTTTCTTATGATTAACATTAATATAATATTAGATATGTAGGTTTTTTCTAGTATGGTTTTGTTAAAAACCTTATAAAATAATGTTGGCTGAAGTAAATACGATTTTAGTTTGAAATACATAACCAATTGGCTTATAAAGAGTTTGGTGCAATTAATCTATTTGATTCTATATCACCTTTTTCAGCTCTTAAAGTATATCTTAAGCATAATGATTGTCCACGAAATAAATATGTAAAAATGATGTATACAAAAATATAACAAGAGAGGTAAAGAAGAAAACTTACTGTATATGCAAAGACTTTTCTTTTATCTATAAAAAGCTTGAGGCTTGAAGAATAAGTTTTATCATTTTTTTCTTGGCAACCCCAAAAACAAAATGGGACTCTGTTTCCTACTCAACTTAGCCTCTCTGTCTTTCATACTCTTCTCTTCATTCCCTGTACTATTAGCACAATCTCAACAACAGTTCTTGGGACAAAACAACACAAGCTCAAGCTTGTTGAGTGGAGGGAGATGCAATTTGTCTAGAGGCAAATGGGTCTATGATTCTTCATATCCTCTCTATAGTGCTTATACTTGTCCTTTTATCGATTCTGAGTTCAATTGCCAGAAAGCTGGTCGTCCTGACACTAACTATCAACACTTCCGATGGCAACCTTTCTCCTGTCCTCTCCCCAGGTACTTTTGCCTATGTATTACTATTAACGACTAAAGTTTTGTATAGTTTAGAAGAAAAGCTAAGGTTCGAATAGTTCAAATACTTTCTTTTTGCATTTTATAATATAGAATATATATATATATATATATATATAAAATAGTTATACAATATGTAAACTTTGCGTTTACATTGAGAAGTTTTGTATATAAATTAGGAATTCATTTGACCCAAAAAAATTGAACACGAAATGTAGGCTGGCACGAACATATATGAGACCTATGTCTCAATGGTCTCAATAGTTTCGTAAAATGTTTTTAACGAAAGAACCCATATGAAAGTTCTAACTATACTATCTTGGTTTGCAGTCGTGATCAATTACGTGAAATTAGTTCTAGCTAAAAAGATGTATATAATACCTAAAAATCTAGTTACGTGGTTCTAGCTAAAAAGATGTATATTAACATTTTTTTAAAAAGGGGTTTGAGATATTAATATGTTTATTAAATGACATTACAGATTCGATGGGGCGAATTTTATGAGGAGAATGAGAGGGAAGAAGATAATGATGGTAGGTGACTCACTGAGTCTCAACATGTTCGAATCGTTGGCCTGCATGCTTCATGCTTCTCTCCCTAATGCTAAGTATTCTCTTCGTCGAAACCAACCTCTCACTTCCCTCACTTTCCAGGTTTATTTTTTTCCATTTTCATCTTCATTTTTATCACTAATTTCACATAAAAGTAAGCGTTGCATACAAGACCGGTGTAAAAATCACAAAAATTGTTATAGTCCCTGTTCAATTTTCAGAAAATATGTCTTAATTACATAGAAATTTTTTTACAAATTTTTTTGGCTTTAAAATACACTACTTTTATACTAATTAAATATGGTGCATGTGCAAATGCACACCTTGCACCACCCTATCGCCGGTCTTGGTTGCATATAATTACTTTTAACTCTTTGACTTTTTTGTTGTTGTTGTTGTTGTTGTTTACTATCATTCTTTCTTGATTTCATCCTAGCTTTATCAAGTGAACACCGAATTCACCACTATAAAGTAGAAAGCCTACTTATATTATTAATTTGTACAAAAATAAATAATGATTGTACAGTCCTCGCCAAATCTTTTGTCTTACTAGTTACTGCTGATTCACCTCTAATATAGTTAGAACTTACGGAAATAGCACATTTTTAAGTCAATTAATTAATTGAAAATGGCGTAATTAATTAAAGATGGCACATTCTGATATTTTGCGAAAGATAATCTTATTTGGATAAACTGAAAATAAGAGAAAATAAATCATGAATTTTTTTGGTAATTCATGAAGTTATAAACAGTGTGCTGTCGCCACTTTCAACTCTTTTGGGATTCTTTTCTTTTTTTTGGGCTTTTAAAATACATATCAGAAAAAAAAAACGAAAAAAAAAAGAGAAGGCCCTGCTGCTATTAAGTGCCTTCATCATAACGCTATCTCAGATGATCAGATACGTAGCTCTTTTGGTTTCCAAGTTTAGGGGTCGATACACCGAAACACTTGCAGATAGTAATACTGTAATAAGAAGATTAATACTATATGACTGCGAAATATTTCCACATGAATTTTGAAAAAGAGTTCCTACAACGTCACCATCTAATTTTATCTTCTGAAAATCGTTATCTTGTTTTTCAAAACGATTGGGTTGCTTAGGATAATACTAAATGGTTAATTTCTTTAAAATTTTCTTATTATACTTTTGCAACTTGTAGGGATATTATATTTGTGGTCACGACAATATTAAGGTGTAAGAAAAGAACTAATACGGACCCTTTTAACATAAGTCGTACTCGTAGTCATTAAAATTAAGCTTTCTAAGAGACTTTTCAACAAAACCAAACATACACGACAGATTGGATCATTAAAAACACCTATCTTCAAAATGATTTTGACAACCACTTAAAGGTCAATGTCGTCTTCTTCATTGTCGTTTTCTATAACATAAACCAGTTTATATATATTTTGAAATTGTTTTTGGGATCTCCATTTTATTTACATCTATACGGAGATTAAACAGTGACAAGTCTGTCTCCACTCTCCATTGGGGCTGACTTACATCACTAGCTTCTTCATAGGTCTGCTACCTGTCTTTCTCTCTTTGGCTTAGATAAAATACGATCGACGGCATAATTACAGAATATAAGAACATACATGTTTCAGATAATATTTTCAAATTTTGATTTTTCATTTTTTCTTTCTATATTGATGTTTAATTCACACACACACACACACACACAATGACACGATTATCTATTCCTTCTCTATAAATGCCTCATTCAAATATTTGAAAATATACCAATACCGGGTTGACATGATATATACATAATATATGGACAGTTTTAACTTCTGACCAACATCATTTAAAACTACTTGGTATACATACAATGGAGTCAAATTACGTAAATGGTATAAGACGCTAAAATATGTATAGATTGTTGTTTTCCCCAACCGACTTGTGGTCAATTTGCACCCAAATTAACTACATGAACATAGTTGACGCATTGTCTTATGTCATTTTATTGTCATTAAGTAAAATAACTTACATGCCTTTAATTGAAAAATGGGTAGGAATATGGAGTGACGATACTTCTGTACAGAACACAGTTTCTAGTAGATGTGGTTCAAGAAAAGGCAGGACGAGTGCTTGTGCTTGACTCCATCAAACAAGCCAATGCTTGGCTTGGCATGGACGTTCTAATCTTTAACTCGTGGCACTGGTGGACTCACACTTCCGGACTCCAGCCGTACGATCACTTAATTTAACTCTCTTTCTTTTAGTAATATTTTTTTTTCATTCATTATATATGCTAGCTTCTTAACCAAATATGTTTAATAATGGTTTACCAGGTGGGATTATATGAGGGAAGGAAACCAATTGTACAAAGACATGAACAGGCTTGTTGCTTATTACAAAGGACTAAACACATGGGCTCGTTGGATTAACCATAACATTGTCCCTTCACGCACTCAAGTCTTCTTTCAAGGTGTCTCTCCTGTCCACTATGAGTAAGTGTTCTTTATTAACTCTCTTTGCTTTCTCTTTTGTCTCTCACACTTGATTTTGAATAAGGGAATCCTACACTGGAACTCTAAAGTCAAGCTAAAAAACAAAAGAATCAGTCTATTCATTACCAATTTATTTTTCAAGTGGAAGCCAATGGATTTTAACAAACATTTTCAAAACATTAATTGTCGTGAAACAGCGGAAGAGAGTGGAACGAACCATTGAAGTCGTGCAAGGGCCAAACTCAGCCGTTCATGGGACAAAGATATCCAGGAGGATTACCCTTAGGTTGGATTGTGGTTAACAAAGTCTTGAGTCGAATCAAGAAACCGGTCCATCTTCTCGATCTCACTCCTCTCTCAGAGTATCGCAAAGACGCACATCCAAGTCTTTACAATGGTCTCTCAAAGGGTCTAGACTGCAGCCATTGGTGTCTCCCTGGTCTCCCTGATACTTGGAACTTACTTCTCTACGCATCTCTCACTTCTTAGTTCTCGTGTTACATATTTGATTTTATTCTACCGTTTTATGAATTGTGAGGTTCCTGTGATTGTGATTGATATTCTTCCTTTGTTAATTTAATCCTAAATGTAATTAACATTAATACAACTTACATGCATTCATCGGGACTTAATTTCTCCATACTTTTGTTATACTGTTATATTTAATACAACCCATTATAACGTGAGGAATATACACTTGCAAGTCTTTTACACAAAGCAAAACTTATGTGAAGAGCATGTATTAATGACCAATACTTCACGCATTATCCAAACTTTTGAACACTCCAAACAAATTTTCCCAAGGACACAAAGATGAGGATCGAAGGATGTTTGGATTAGAAGATAAGCGAAAAATGGTGGGAGACATCGCTAATAGATGGAAGGAACTGAGCGGCACTAGCAAATGGAAAGACCTGCTTGATCCTCTTGACTTGGATCTACGCCGCTACATCGTACACTATGGTGACATGGCTGAGGTTGGGTACGTTGCCTTCAATAGTGACCGCCGGTCTAAATATGTAGGAGATAGCTGCTACACCAAAGAAGAGCTCTTTGCTCGAACCGGCTACCTCAAAGCCAACCCTTTCAGGTAACAAACGTATCTACTAGAAATTTTGGTTTTGCTTTCGTGCAAACCCAACCAATATAAAACATGTGACAAAATTGTATTATCCAGGTACGAGGTGACTAAATTCATATACGGAACGTCGTCGATAAGGTTACCAGAATGTTTCATAATCAAGTCATTGTCAAGGGAAGCATGGAACAAAGAGTCAAACTGGTTGGGTTACATCGCGGTGGCAACGGACGAAGGCAAGAGGTTGCTAGGGAGAAGGGACATTGTTGTAGCATGGCGAGGGACGATTCAGCTGTATGAGTGGGCTAATGATTTCGATTTCCCACTTGAATCAGCTGAAACGGTTTTCCCTCGAGCTACCCCAAATGACCCGCCTCGCGTAGCCAATGGTTGGCTGTCTCTTTATACATCCACTGATCCACGCTCACGTTTTGACAAGACCAGTGCACGAGAACAGGTCTCTACAATATAACATGATCTGTGGTTAATGATAGCCTTGATGGCTCTGCCTGGCTTACAAACCCGGGTCAAGCCACCCCGTTGAGTTTTGACCTTCCTTAATATATATCCCTATATATTGTTGGTTTGTCAGGTTCAAGGAGAGCTCAACAGGTTACTAGAACTGTACAAAGACGAAGAAGTTACAATCACCTTAACAGGACATAGCTTGGGAGCAGTTCTCTCAATTCTATCCGCCGCAGACTTTCTCCATAACGAATTACCTAAGATCAGACCAAGTCTACAACACAGGCTAACCTGTGTCACAGTCTTCGCTTTGGGCAGTCCCCGCATCGGTGACCGCAGCTTCAAAAGACTCGTCGAGTCTCTCCAACACCTCCACATCTTAAGAGTAACAAATGTCCCGGATCTCATCCCACGTTACCCTGTATTCAGGTTCACAGATGTGGGAGAAGAGCTTCAGATCAACACACTGAAATCAGAGTACCTGAAACGGTCTCTAAACCTAGGACATTTCCATAACCTGGAGGCTTACTTACACGGCGTGGCGGGTACACAACACAACCAAGGAGAATTCAAACTAGAGATCAAACGCGACATTGCGCTGGTCAACAAGGGGTTAGACGCTCTTGAAGATAAGTACTTAGTACCAGGACATTGGTGGGTTCTTGAAAACAAAGGAATGGTTCAAAGTGATGACGGTACTTGGAAACTCAACGGCGATAGGGACAAGATCAAAGAACAAGAACAAGATCAAGAAGAACAAGATTGCAAATTCCCATGAATATATATATAGCTACACTACATGTTCTTATTGAACAACAAATCTGAATTTATTTTTTAACAATTACATAAAAAGCAAGATCCAATGATAATAAGATAGAAGTTATGTACATAAATGAAGAAGATGATCTCAAATCAACAAGGGATCTTGGACATGAACCACTCCATAACATGAATTGGTGCTTTAATCAACCCAATTGCGATCTCAACAAGCACAGTCACACATAAGCAACAAGGACATATGCATGATAACAACAATCTGCAAGAGAGAGAGAGAGAGAGAGAGAGAGAGAAATCAGAAGAAAGCTTATTAAAGGGGATGAATGATTCCAAAAATCAAAGGGGATTTAGAGAAATTAACTGACCCGACGATCCAGATAACGACACCGACGATGGAGAGAAGGAGAGAGAGGAAAGCGAAAGGAAGACCTAAGAGGAAACCGAGAGGGCGGCAGTCTCCGTCGCACATGGTGGCTCTCTCCTCCGGTGAGTGTTACAACAACTGTATGATGATGATGACTTGTGTGAGTCGTCGTCGTCGTCGTCTTCTTCTCTGAATTTTCTATTAAGTAAAAAGTCTTCTTCTTATTAAAGAGGTAATATAGAGAGAGAGAGAGAAAAGGGGAGACGCGGTGTAACTTGTAGTTGTAAGTAAGTTAGGTGCATCTGATTCTCTGATGTGTCTTCCTTTTTTTTTTTTTTTTTTTTTTT
>NC_025691.1:5001610-5004110 GCF_000633955.1 Camelina sativa
CCTTATTCAATGCATTTAAGACCAAAATTAAAAGATAGAAACTATATTATTTTTATTTTTTTCTCGAAGAAAAAGTTCTTCACAGAGGATCGATTTTACATTAGAAAATATTGTTCCCGACGATATATATAGAATAGAAGTACAGTAGTGGGTGTATATATTGTTTTGTTGTGTGTGCCCTGTTGTTAGAGAAGTGGGTTTACTAACTAAATGGATTATTAAACATTTATGTTCCTGGTAAATAAGGCCCATTTAATCTATAACAAGTGGTATCAGGCCCATTTTCTGAATCTTGGTGCAGTTGCTGCTATGTTCAATATAATCTTTGATTCATATATTCCAATAATAATTACTAGGTATCAACCGGCACTATGTGCGAAATAAATCAATTTAAATAAAATATTATAAGTAAATTATTACTTGAGATTTAAGATTCGTTTGTATAAAACAAAATATGTAACTAAAATTTTTTTCGTTTATTCAAATTTGCGTTTATTTTCTGTAAAATACGTTTCACCCGTGAAATATTTGAACTTGGAAAAGAATTTTGAGGTGTGTGTAGAAAGTTTTGATGTCTTTTTGTATTTCTACAAATCAAATTCACATATTTTATGTTTCAAATTATTGTCTATATCACTATACCATTAAATAGATAAAACAATATTTTTAAACTAATTGATTTAATTTAAACTAATCATAAGTTTAAAAATACAATGAGAAAAACGATAAAAGTGATAAATAAATGAATAGTTTTTTTTCTTGTTTGTAAAATATAATTTATTTTTGATAAGTAAATAGGTTATGAAAATGATAATTAAATATATTTTCGGATTTAATAGTTGATAAAATCTTTCATATTTAAAAAACTAATAGAAATAAATATTGGCTCATAATATTTGAATGACATGTTTATGTAAATAACAATAAAAGTAAGGAATTATTGAAAAAAGTATAGGAGCTCTGTGAGCGCGATACACGGTTTTTGCTTCTTCTTCTTCAAAAGAAAAATTCATTGTGGTTGTCTAAAAACTTAATGTGTTAAAATTAATCATATCCATTTAGATCATAGATTTATCAACGGTTCATTAGTTATTGACAAGGTTGTATAAGTCGCATATTTTAGTTAGAAATATAACATCTTGACTAGACTGGTCTCCAGATTCTGAATTTATCGTTCCAATCGGCCAGTTGAGATTAAAAGGTCAAGAAGAACTTCTTATTTTCTTGTTTTTTTTTTTTTTTTTTTTTTTTTTTTTTTTTTTTTTANAACGTTTTCTTTTTCTTTTTGGACAAATTAAAAGGTTTTTTTTTTGGACAATTAAAAGGTATATTATATTACTTACCAATCTTGTCGCCATAGGTCATCAAACACTAAATAATATGTGGTTTCAACTGGTGGGCAGAACGTTCCGAGACAGATATGAAAATGTCAAGGCTAGAATATTATTTATTGATACTAAAGTACATCCAAATTAAGTCATGAAGAACTATAATATCTATGAATCTATAGATTCGCGCGTGGAGAATAATCTTTTTGCGGAGAATATGTGTTGATTTGTCGAGTTCATTAGTTTACAATTTGAACCTCTCAAATTTCCCAACACTGTAGTTGATGTCGGCGAACTTTATATATTCAGTGTAAGAGTGCATCAAACAGTATTTACAATATCATAGTCTTGTGATTATCGACCACTTTTATCACTTTTTCTAGATTGCATATCATTTGGTTTAAGTTAGTTTACCATATATATTCGACTTCACCGCTTCGTACTAAGATTTAATATTAAACATTTTGGCCATCAAATCACAAAGAAAGTAACCGTAATATCAATGAACTCCTCTAGGCTTATCTTTATTTGTTTCCCCTACAAATGAAAAGGTAAAACTCAAAACGATAAAAAGCGGGGAACATAAAAGTATAAGCCAATCGCTGTTACATAAAAGGTAACTCATTGGATACACAAGAAAACACACAGAGAAAAAGCTTGATGTATGATAAGGAGGTACAAGAATACCAAAACCTTGATACAACAAAATTGTACGTAAGATTAATGAAAAAAGAAAAGAAAAGCATATAATGGCGATATATAAATTACTTGCATGGATCAGTGACAATTACTTGCGCTTGGATCTCCGATAAAGTATATATATCTGTAAAGATTAGTCAATGGTGTTGTGGATCAGGACCTCCCGGTGAAACTCTTTCGGACTCCACTAAAAACCGCCTCTCGTTATGACCTTTGAACTTGGAGAGATCAATCCCGAGTTCCCGTAGGAGAACCTGACTATCCATATTGTCCATGGCCGCAACACGGCCTGCACGAAGGATTCGAGCTTGAGAACTCAAGATTGGTGATGAAAATATGATTAGGAGTATGATTATAGATTGCTTAAGGATCAAACTCGCCATAAAAGGTGATTAAGAAGAACAAAGGTTTCTTGTGGGGTTTTATGAGATTGAGAGAGAGAGAGAGAGAGAGAGAGAGAGAGAGAGAGAGAG
>NC_025691.1:5004153-5006059 GCF_000633955.1 Camelina sativa
AGAGATGCAAAATGAGATGAAGTTGAGACTTGTGAGAGTATGATGACTTGTATGTGTTGAGATATTCTATTTATAGATAATTAGAGACGCAGACATCAAACGAGTTAAGGATCAAGGAGTTTGGGGGCAGTGGAGAGAACATGATGGGATCCACAACAACCCACGAAAGCCAAATCTGACTCATATTTTTGGATTATAAAACTCATGCGTGGACACTTAAAAGAATAATTTACGATATGTGTTATTCAACTGATCCAACGATCGAAATCTCTCAGGTGGAAATCTACATTATGGACCAGTAAGAATTGACTTTACATGCATATATAGTTCATTAAGAATTAATAAAAAGTTTGACATAAGGTCACTCGGATAATATTAAAATTACAACTAACCTAGATTCTTATGCTAGAGTACTACTAGGTTATGTAGAGATTTTAATTCATTAATTTGCTTTTGTTGTTTATCATGGATTTTTCTAACGTTATTATAACTACCAAATTTATTGTTGTATGTACTAGGAATCAATTGTCCTAGGCACACAAAAAAAATGTTTTTTTTTTCGATAAAAGGCTTAGGCACACAAAAAAATATTATAATTAAACATGAGTTTTTTTATAACAAAAGATCATATCTTGTATGATAAACATTATTTTGGTAGTATTATTGTTATGTTATATGCATGCATATATTAAAAGAGTCATATTTATAGGTTTGCATGTTATATAGACGAATGTGTAAGAGTACCTCCATCAAAGTATTTAAGAGTATCTAAAATATTAGATGTGATTAATTTTTTTTTTGTATGATTTAGTTTAGAATCATTGTTTATCTGGGATATTTTTGTTAGGTTTAGAAACTTGTGTCTGTTAGTTTCTGATTGGGTGGGAGAAAAATAAACTTTTCTTTTATTTTTTCATTTTCTCTCTCGTCTCTATCTTTGATCGACAGAGAAAACAACACGACGATAGAATCAAACCGATTAGTTGGTGATTCAGCCGGAAAGTTTACCGGCGGCATCACATCACCGTAGTAGACACCATCGATGTGCGAAGTGCCGATCATCCGGCGTCTCTCTCGAAATCAGTAGCCCTAATTTTGTAAGATCTCTCAATTGAATTTGTAGTAATTTTCGATCTGTCAATAATTTTAACGGATGATCTGATTTTTTTTTATTGTCTCTGTTTTGTTAGATGCGACGGAAGCTTTGGACAAGAATCTGTTTTCAGACTTAACGATTGTGACTCCGGTTCAACACCAGCCTGAGTCGATCGAGTCAGTTATTACTACTACTCATCCATCTCCAACGAAGAGTCATGGACGTCAGGTGTCACGGAGGAAGAAAAGAGAGGGTGGATTAAGAATAGGATACAGCAGTCACGAGATCAACAATCTCGATGAAGACGAAGATGATTCCGTCAGTCAACAATCCGATTCCATTAGTCAAGTATCGGATTCCGTCGCGCAAGTGTTTGATTCCAGTAACCAATCTTTGGACTCTTGTACTCCTCCCGCTGATGTCGATGTTGTTGTTGTTGTTAGTAATGGTAGCTATGAGGCTGCAACAAAGCTGAAATCAAGTAATGGCATCGATGCGTTCGTTGATGGTAATATCTCGGAAACTTTGAGTGATTCATACTTGTCTCTGATTATTTAGTTTTCAGCTTCTGATTATGTATTTTATTCTTAGTATTGCTTCTAGCTAGTGTGCTATCAGCTTTTATTTGTTCTGTATCTATCTATGTGTGTGGTTATTTGTTCAAAGTGTTTAAATGGTGACAATGCATGACTTGAAGAGAAGCAAAGGAAGGTGGTTCCAGTTACGCAATGCCAAACAGTTCCAGATGAGTTATCTTACTCAACTATATTCTGTTTACTTATTCATTGATATCGTTGATGGTTTGGTTGC
>NC_025691.1:5006405-5065110 GCF_000633955.1 Camelina sativa
TGGTTTGGTTGCATTAGTGAGCCTATTTGGTAACAAATCAGTTTGATTGACACTGTTATTGTTCATTGATGTCTCTTTCTCTTTCTTAGTCTTTTGGATATTTGCGTCATGAATTTGCATCATTAAATTGACAAGATCAGTTTGGTAAATGTCACACTTAAACACTCAATGCTTTGTAACTTGTCATGTTTGCTTGTATTGTCACACTTAAACACACATTGTTGGTTGTTGTCACAGTAATACACTTATTGTCTAGTGTTAGGTTATACTCAATGCTTGGTAGTTGTCATTGATTGCTTGTTATGTCACATTTAAAAACCAAATACACTTACACCTCACTTCTAGTTATATATTAAGTGTTTAGCTGAACCTAAACACTTACCTTTCTTCTCCTTTACATACCTAACCAGACAATCAACCCTTCATTATTCTCGATCCTCTTTTAAAATCAACCCAAAAACTTGCCTATGGACCCATTTAGTGAAGCTTTAGGTTTTCTGGACCTGTTAATTAGTCAACAAGAAAGCCACACCCTTGAAACCCATTCGCATGCTGAGGAGGAACCTGTAGGTGAACAAAAATCAAAGGAGTGTAGAAGGAAGTGGTCACACACAGAAGATGTGGCCCTCATCGGTGCTTGGCTCAACACTAGCAATGATCCAATTATTGCTGTCGATCAAAAATTTGGTACTTTTTGGTCACGAATTGCAATTTATTATGCTGAAAATCCTAAGCTAGTTGGTGTAGAAAAGAGAGAGCCTAGTCATTGTAAGCAAAGGTGGCAAAAGATCAACGAAACAGTCTGCAAGTTTGTTGGAAGCTATGAGGCTGCAATAAAGCTGAAATCAAGTGGCCATAATGAAGATGATGTCAGGAAACTGGCTTATGAAATCTACTTCATAAGTGAAATATATTGTCAACGGACAACAATATCATCTAGCTTACTATCTCACCGATGGTATTTATGCAAACTGGGCTACTTTTATCCAATCAATTCGAATTCCACAAGATCCGAAAGCATCCTTATTTGCTAGATGCCAAGAAGCGGTGCGTAAAGTTGTCGAGCGTGCTTTTGGAGTCTTACAAGCTCGATTTGCCATAGTCAAAAACCCAGCTCTCATGTTGAGTAAGGTAAAAATTGGAAACATAATGAGAGCATGTATCATATTGCACAACATGATTGTAGAAGACGAACGTGATGAGTATACTCAGTATGATATGGTCTCATTTACACGAGACGACTTCACAAGTTGATTCTGCGTATTCTACAGATATCCCTTTAAATCTCGGCAATATGATGGGAAATGTGATGACAATTCGAAATCAAGTTCGTGATAAAAAAAATGCATGATCGACTGAAAGCGGATTTGATTGAGCATATATGGGAAAAGTTTGGTACAAATCAAAATTAAAATTAATCATTTTGTAATCTATTTTTAATATGCTTTTATGTCATGTTTGTTTAAACTTTTATTGAATGCAATATTTTTAAGTTTTTAAGAGTATACAAGTCTTATAAATTTTAACAAAATATCATAATAATTTACAATTACAAAGAAAAATATTTTTAAGAACCTCAAATTTAACAACTTCAATGGACCTATGAAATGTTAAAGTTTCTTAAAAAGTTCTTAATTTCACTTTTATTCAAAATTAAGAATAAAATCTGTTTTAAGATACTTTCATTACAACTCTTGATGGAGGTATTCTAAGAGCATTTCCATTGGTTGAGGTATCTAACTAAAACAAATAAGAGAGAGGAAGAGAGAGAGTAGTTCTCACTTAAATTTAAACAAATTTTAATTATATTAATAAACTTTTGTTAAAATAATATACTTTCATAAGTTTTTAACTGATGGGCATAAGTTTCTAACTGATTCTTATTTTGTTTTATGTAAATTGTATTGAAAGCCAAAAGTATAAAAAATTTAGTGATGTTTTACAAAATTTGGCTTTAGTTACAAGGAGAGTAATCTGTACCTAGTTCAGTTTTTTTTTTTAACTAGTACGAATTAGTAAACCAAGTGCAGAGCAGAATATTGCACGTCTATTGTCTTTGACAGAAATGTTGTTCCGAATAGTGAGATCACTTTGCTTGAATAGCTTAGCTTAATTTATGGAGATATATAGCGTCGTGATTCGTGAAGGCACAAGTTTCTTTCTTTCCAAATTGTGTACATGCACAACTATCTTCCGAAGAACAGATGGTGTCATAGTAGAAGTATATATATCAAAGATCTAGACTAAGAGGGTATCCCAGTTTTATACTTGAATTTTTGCTATATTTGATCTCTAACTTTATGTGTTGCATTAGATATTTTATGATGTGCTTAAAAAAAGTTTGTATTTTTAGATGCGAAATGTTTTTTATTTTAGTTGGTTCCAGATTAATATACAATCGTGTTTAACTTCATCATAAACATTATGGATAAGAACTACAATTTATTCTATATCTCTCAAGTCTGAACTCCTGAACCTGTATTAATGTCTATACATTAAGTCACTGATATTCTTTAAAGAAAAGATAGCTGAGATCTTTTTATAACTTCGTTAAATTTCTAATAACGGTACAATACAAAGTCATCGAATAAAATTCTCAAAAGTAGTTAAGAAAGATAAAACGATAGAAGCAAATTTTGACTATGCTTTCCTGAAACGATTTACTCGCGAATTCATATTAATTCTTTAATAACAAATTTTGTAGTGTTATTATATTTTGTGAGAATTAATAATGTAAGCTGAGACTACAAAATTATTACCATTCACAATATTGATATCATCCAGATCAGGATTTTACAAATTCATATCCATTTAAAAATCTCATACTAGTAACTTTCTAAAACCTCACAATAACTTTCTAAAATCTCATACTAAGACCATTTGCGTTGTCGAGTTAAGATTGGGGCTGATAAGCTGAGAGGCGTAAACCGTTCAGATTTACAAATGCTTTGACTAATGCTGCAGAGTTCTTGCCAATGGTACAGGAGTATTGGAATACCACTACGCCGTTATACCATTCGACCTCTGCACTTTATCGTTTCTCAAAAAAGCTAAAGGCCCTTAAACCAAACATCAAGTCGCTTAGCAAGGCAAAACTTGGGGATCTGACACGAAAAACAAAGGAAGCCTTCGCAGCTCTCTGCCAATGTCAGTTAGAGACGCTCACAAACCCGTCTAGCGCGGCAATGCAGGCCGAGTCTTCAGCATATAGTCGTTGGTTGTTTGTGTCAGGCTTAGAGGAAAAATACTTGAAGCAAAAATCTAAGCTCCATTGGCTTAAAGTGGGGGATGGAAGGTGTTTCATAAGGCTGCAAAGGTCAGGGAAGTACACACTGCTATTAAAGAGATCAAACGTCCTGATGGATCCATAGTGGATGATCCTGAAGCTATAAAAATAAAGACTGCTCGTTTTTTCAGGATTTTTTAACTTATATGCCTCCTCACTATCAGGGAATCACCGTAGAGGAGCTATGAACACTGTTGCAGTATCGCTGTCCTGAAGCAGATAGTGTACACTTGGAACGCGATGTGTCTGCGGAGGAGATTACTGACGTATTATTCTCCATGCCTAGTGACAAAAGCTCTGGACCGGACAGATACACTGTGGAGTTTTTAAAAGCAACATGGTCTATTGTGAAGAAAGATTTCATCATATCGGTTCAATCCTTCTTTCAATATGGTTTTATACCAAAAGGGGTTAATAATACCATAATAGCGCTCATACCAAAGAAGAAAGGGGCCAGTGAGATGAAGGACTATCGCCGCATCTCTTGCTGCAACGTCATATATGTTAAGGAATGTTCATATATGTAAAGGAAGATTTGATTGATACAAATCTCTCCTATGATTTATTCTCATTTACTGTACAAATATTCTCTTCCCATTCTTGTGAATATGTATGTGTATAAAGTGTATCCTTCACATCAATAACAATTCATTCAGTCTCATATTATCATATGGTATCAGAGCAGCCAGCGATACCGCACAACTCGATCCTCAAAATTTATTTTTTATTTTTTCTCTTCTCTTTCGCCATGGCTGCAGAATCTATCGCCATCACTGACACCCACACTCTTCTTAGCGTCAACATGACGAACGTCACCCGCCTCACCACCACCAACTTTCTTATGTGGAGCCGTCAAGTTCATGCTCTTCTGAATGACTACTCTCTTGCTGGATACCTTGATGGATCCACCACTGTGCCATCTCTCACCATCACCACCGAAGATGGTGTTGTCAAACCAAATCCCGACTACCTGCTCTGGCAACGCCAAGATCAGCTCATTTACAGTGCGCTGTTGGGAGCCATTTCTGTCTCCATTCAGCCCATTCTGTCCACTACGGTGACCTCTGCTCAGATCTGGTCGAAACTGTCTCTCATCTATGCAAATCCCAGCCGTGGTCATGTTCAGCAGATCCGCCAACAAATTCGTCAATGGAAGAAGGGATCCAAAACGATCGACGACTATGTCCAGGGTTTTATGACTCGCTTCGATCAGCTGGCTCTCCTTGGCAAGCCTATCGATATTGAAGATCAGGTGGACTACATCATTGATGGTCTCCCTGAAGATTACAAGCAGGTCATTGACCAGATTCAGGCCCGTGATGTGTCCCCTTCACTCACGGAGGTTCATGAGAAGTTGTTGAACTACGAAGTCAAGCTTCAAGCCTTGACCTCTTCCTCTACTGATCTCCCGATCTCTGCCAATGTGGTTCGTCATCACGCACCCTCCAACAATGGCAACCGATCCACCTATCCACGTGGTCAGTCCCGTCACTCATACTACCGTGGCTCTTCCTCTCATCACAACAACTCCCATCCCAGGCAGGACGCATCTTCCTCCCGTGGCTACCAAGGCAAATGTCAGATTTGTGGGATCTTCGGCCACAGTGCTAGGCGCTGCCCTAAGCTGGGCACCATTATCCCATCCATGCCTCGTGCTAACTTTGCTGGTGTACCACTGTCCGCCAATCCCTGGCTGCTTGATTCTGGCTCCACCCACCACATTGTCTCAGATCTTGCTAACCTCTCTTTACACCAGCCTTACAATGGTGGTGAAGAAGTTGTTGTTGGTAACGGTGCTGGGTTACCAATAACCCATACTGGTTCCACTCTTTTACCCTCTTCTACCAAAAACCCCTGACACTTAGCAATGTCTTATATGTTCCTCAAATACAGAAAAATCTCATCTTTGTTTATAAATTGTGCAATGGTAACCAAGTAACGGTCCAATTTTTTCCTACATGTTTTCAGGTGAGGGATCTCAGAACAGGGACCCTGTTATTCCAAGGGAGCGTCAAGAATGAGCTTTATGAGTGGCCTCTCTCGTTGCCTTTTGCCTCTACCTTCACCACTGCCATCTCCAATATCAAAACCACAACCACTGATTGGCACTCAAGATTAGGCCACCCATCCTACCCAATACTTAAAAATATTTTATCATGTTTTTCTTTACCACATTCTGGCTCAGTTTCGCAACCACTATCTTGTAGTGATTGCTCTATTAATAAAAGCCACAAACTATATTTTTCACAAACTTCTATTTCCTCAAAACGTCCACTAGAATACTTATTCACTGATGTTTGGACATCCCCAATCATTTCAATTGACAACTATAATTATTATCTCATCATCGTTGATCACTTCACTCGCTACACCTGTCTATATCCCCTCAAACTCAAGTCCCAAGTTCGGGAAACCTTCATTCGCTACACTGCCCTAGCTGAAAACAAATTCCAAACCAAAATTGGTACCTTATTTTCTGATAATGGTGGTGAATTCATAGCACTCCGTGAATTCTTGGCCTCCAAAGGCATCACTCACATCACTTCTCCTCCTCACACGCCAGAGCACAATGTCTTGCTGAACGTCGGCATCGACATATTGTCGAAACTGGTCTAACTCTTCTCACCAAAGCTAAAATCCCTACTTCGTTCTGGACCTATGCTTTTGCCACCGCTGTATATCTTATCAACCGCATGCCTACACCAAATTTGTCCCTTCATTCGCCATTCCAAATCCTCTTCAAATCTGATCCAAACTACAACAATTTAAAAAATTTTGGCTGCCTTTGCTTCCCATGGCTTTGCCCTTACACCACAAATAAGCTTGAGTCTCGATCTCTTCCGTGTCTCTTCCTTGGGTACTCTCTTACACAGAGTGCTTATCTCTATTTTGATCCAAAAGCAAATCGTCTCTATGTCTCTCGTCACGTTTGCTTCCACGAATCACAATTTCCTTATCCTCATATGACAACACCCACTTCTCTCCCTGACCCATTGTCTCCCTCCACTCTTATCTATCCCAATTCTGCTATTTTAATTCTGACGACAAGGTCGTCACTCAGGACAGCTCCTTTTGCTCCGTTGGTAACACCACAGGTATCTTCGGACTCGGATTCTTCTCCTGATGCATTCCTGCCGATCTTGTCACCGCACTCGCCGCTATCCCCTGCAGAATCACCGGCACCTGACAACGGCCCTCTCTCCTCATCGTCATCTCCATCGTCATCATCGTCATCTCCATCGTCACCGATTATCTCTTCTCCACCAACTCACGACAATACCATTCACCAAGAGCAAAGCCCAGCAACGCTAGGCCCAACAACAACACCAACAACATCCAATTCTTCTGCGGCCCGCTCAAGCCCATCAGGCTCCTCCACTAACAACTCGACTTCTTCCTCTAGCCCGTCCTCGGAAGCTCCGATCTCTCCACCTCCACTCGAGAATCTCCACCCGATGAGAACTCGAGCTAAGAACAACATCATCAAACCAAATCGACGGTTTGGTCTCACTGCCATTGTCTCCGCCGAAAATATCGAACCTCGAACTGTCACGCAGGCTCTCAGAGATAAGTGGTGGCGAGCCTCGATGTCCACTGAGTTCGATGCTCAGGTTCGAAATCACACCTGGGATCTGGTACCACCTCCAAAGAATGCAAACATCATTGACTGCAAATGGATTTTTCGCTTTAAGTACTTCTCTGATGGCTCCCTCGACAAATACAAATCACGCCTTGTCGCGAAGGGTTTCACTCAACAACCACGTATTGATTATTTTGAAACTTTTAGCCCTGTCATTAAAGCCACCACAATTCGAATTGTCCTTGACACTGCTGTGAGCCGTGACTGGTGCATCCGTCAAATTGATGTCAACAATGCCTTCCTTCAAGGCACCCTTGATGAAGAAATCTACATGTATCAACCTGAGGGCTTTGTCGATCCTGACCGTCCCACACACGTTTGCCATCTTCGCAAAGCTCTCTTTGGCCTTAAACAGGCGCCGCGAGCTTGGTACTTAGAGTTAAAGCAATATCTCCTTCAAGTTGGGTTCAAAAACTCTCTCTCGGACACAGCTCTATTCGTTCTCCACCAAGGTGATCTGTTTATCTATCTCTTGATATATCTCGATGACATCATAGTTACAGGCAACAACACCGCTGCTGTCGAACACACCATTCGAACTCTTGCTGATCGTTTCTCACTCAAGGATATGGGTAATCTCTCGTATTTTCTTGGACTCGAAGCTATTCGTACGTCACAGGGGTTGCCCCTCAATCAACGTAAGTACACCATTTATCTTCTTCACCGCATGAAGATGCAAGATGCAAAACCCGTAGCTACTCCAATGGCGTCTTCACCAAAACTCACGATCAATGGTGCGTTACACTCTGATTCGAAAGCTTACAGAACTCTCGTGGGAAGTCTGCAATATTTGTCTTTCACAGGCCCCGACATTGCGTATGCTGTCAACAAACTCTCCCAATTCATGCATTCCCCTACCACAGATCATTGGCAAGCTGCAAAGCGGGTTCTACGTTATCTTGCAGGAACACCAACATACGACCTCATGTTCCGTAAGTCTAATCCTCTCGTTCTACATGCCTTCTCTGATGCAGACTGGGCTGGCGATGCTGACAATTACGCTTCCACAAATGGTTACATTCTTTATCTTGTTACACAACCGGTCTCCTGGTCCTCCAAGAAACAGAAAAGCATTGCACGCTCCTCTACGGAAGCTGAGTATCGGGCCGTCGCAAACATGGACTCTGAACTTATTTGGGTATGTTCCTTGCTGCATGAACTTGGCATTCGCCAACATCAGCCACCAGTTATTTATTGTGACAATATTAGAGCCACTTATCTATGTGCCAATCCTGGTTTCCATTCTCGCATGAAACATGAGGCTATTGCTTATCACTTCATTCGTGATCTAGTTCAAAAGGGAAGCCTCTGTGTTGCTCACGTATCCACCAAAGACCAACTAGCTGATTGTCTAACCAAACCTCTCAGTCGTCCTCAGTTTCTACTTCTACGCGACAATATTGGTGTCTCTAAAGGCCCACCATCTTGAGGGAGGATGTTAAGGAATGTTCATATATGTAAAGGAAGATTTGATTGATACAAATCTCTCCTATGGTTTATTCTCATTTACTGTACAAATATTCTCTTCCCATTCTTGTGAATATGTATGTGTATAAAGTGTATCCTTCACATCAATAACAATTCATTCAGTCTCATATTATCATAATATATGAAGTCATATCAAAGGTACTCGCAAACAGGCTAAAAAAACTCCTCCCGGCTTTTATATCTTCGAATCAATCCGCTTATGTCAAGGATCGTCTCCTGCTGGAAAATGTCTTGCTCGCATCCGAGATAGTTAAAGACTATCACACAGACATGATCTCTCCCCGGAGTGCAATACAGATCGACATATCCAAAGCATTTGATTCGGTCCAATGGCCCTTTCTCATCAACACTCTATCAGCTTTGAACTTCCCCCCACGCTTTATTCGCTGGATTGAGCTGTGTGTTACCACGGCTTCCTTCTCAGTACAAGTGAATGGAGAACTTACGGGTCAGAACCAACGAGGACTCTGTCAAGGCTGCTCCCTATCCCCTAACCTCTTTGTCATTTGTATGCACGTTGTGTCTACACTACTTGACAAGGATGCGTTGGAGAGACGAGTTGGTTATCACCCTCGTTGTCAAAATATTCAGCTAACTCACTTGTGTTTTGCTGATGATATATTGGTGTTTACAGATGGGACCAAGCTTTCGATTGAAGGCATTCTCCAAATCTTTGATCGGTTTGCAGAGTTCTCAGCGTTAAAAATTAGCCTTGAAAAGTCCACATTATACATGGTTGGGGTTAGAGAAACTGAGAGGGAGAACATTCTTCGTTCTTTCCCATTCGCCTCAGGCTCTCTACCGGTCCGGTACTTTGGTTTGCCTTTGTTAACTAAGCAAATGACTGCACGGGATTATAGTCCTCTGATTGAACAAATCCGCAACAAGATTAGTAGTTGGACGGCTCGTCACTTCTCTTTCGCGGGGAGATTGCAACTCATAAGTTCAGTAATCCAAGGACTCACCAATTTTTGGATGTCTGCTTTTCGCCTACCTAGTGCTTGCCTTAAAGAAATCGATAGTCTGTGTTGTGCATTTCTGTGGTCTGGTCTTGAGCTGAACACAAAGAAAGCCAAAGTGTCGTGGTCTGAAGTCTGTCTTCCAAATGAGGAGGGTGGATTAGGTCTCCGTTCGTTAAAAGAAGCAAACAAGGTGAGTTGTTTAAAACCCATTTGGAGATTGTTGTCTTCAGACTCATTGTGGACAAGATGGTTGCGAGTGTACTTACTACGTAAGGGTTCCTTTTGGTCGCTAAGTGAGACTTCTACTCTAGGCTCTTGGATGTGGAAAAAATTGCTCAAATATCGTAGTCTTGCTTATGGGTTTGTCAAGTATGAAGTCAGAAATGGGCAACATATTTCCTTCTAGCATGATAACTGGTCACCACTGGGTCCTCTGTTAGCGATTACAGGGCATCGAGGCTGCATTGATATGGGTATTAGCACTGATGCAACCTTGGCACAGGTGTTGTTGACTCATAGAAGACGACATCATCACGTAGATCATCTCAATGAAATGGAAGCATGTATCAAGGCAATTCGAACCAAGGGTTTGGTTGATACTGCGGATGTGGTTCTTTGGAAAGGATCAGGAGATCGATTTACAACAACTTTCTCCACCAAGGACGTGTGGAAGGCTATACGAAGACAATATACACTACAAGACTGGTATCGAGGGTTATGGTTCCATCACTCAACACCAAAGTTTGCGTTTGTTACTTGGCTAGCGATAAAGAATCGATTGTCCACAGGTGATCGAATGTTGGGTTGGAACACCGGAGCTCCCACCTCTTGTGTGTTCTGCCAAGATCCAATGGAAACTAGAAACCATCTGTTCTTCACTTGTCCTTACTCATGGGAAGTCTGGTCTGCTCTCAGTTCAAAGATCCTGGAATGTCACTTCTCTACGGATTGGCCTATTCTTCTCAACTTACTCACGGACACGTCACTGGACAAGGTCCGTTTGTTCCTATTGCGATACACCTTCCAGCTTCTAGTACACTCAATCTGGCGAGAACGCAATAACATGCGACATGGGGAAACTGCAATTCCTCCTACCCAGCTTATCAAGCGATTGGATAAGGACGTTCGTAACAGAATAGCTTCCATAGCTGATGGAGGGTATGATAAATGTATGGAGGTTTGGTTTGCTACACACTAAGAAAGGTTTTTCCTCTGTTTTCTGATTTATTTTTTTAACAAGTTGTAAGCTAAAGAAACACTTGATGTAAAAACGTTTTTTCGAATAAATTTTACATTTTATTCAAAAAAAAAACATCTATTTGCAAAAATAATCGTTTTCTTTCTGAAGGGGTAATTTCAATCAATATGTTTCTCTATCTTTTGTAAAGCTCACACTACAAGAAATATGTGTATTCTTAGCACACGAATAACACTATCATATCGTTTCGATAACGATTTCGTAAACGCTGTGTTTGCCGGTGCTATCTTAGAGGGGACATATACAATAGTGTTTTTTCCTAATGCTATTAATTGTCTCTATATAATAGCGTTATTTATGGCTATACTAAGATTATTGGCAACATTTTTTATTTGCCATATTATAATTAATAGTAGCGAAATATTTGTACTATGGTTTTGTCAATTATAGCTATATATTGTTGATATAATATATTTTGCATTCTATATTCTTTTTATATATAGTTATATAAATATATTATTTGGTCAAACAATATAAATTGAAATATATATTTTCATAAAAAATCCACAAAAACATATCAAGACTTACTAATATTAATCCAAACCAAATCTTATACAAAAATATCAACTGCTCTACTCTTACATAATAAGAGTACTAATTTATGATATAAGGACAAAGAGAAACAAACTTCCCCTCTATTCTATTAAACACAATAAAGTAACTAGATCAAACAAAGTTTCTTTTCTAAAGCTTACCGCCTTTCAGAGCAATCATCATCCAAATGCTCCTCTTCTTGCTTAATAGGGCACCAGCTGATCTCTATTTCTTCTTCCAGCACAATCCCACAACCACTTACTTCTTCTTCACCTTATAAGCATAACTTGGAAGGTGTCTTCAGCATACGCTAGGGGTTTCCACCAAGCAGCTATTTCACCTTCTACAAATAAAACTTAAGAAGAAAACCTATTCACCTGTCTGAAGTAATTGCTAACTCCACTTAATAATTTATACTACAACAGGAATAACTGCAGAGTCTTACAGTGTAATATATATCCCGCTCAAAGGCTGAAGCAATCTTTGCAGCTATGTAATACTGATCACTAGGTTTCTCTATGGGCCCAGAGATAATGAGAGGAGTCCTTGCTTCATCAACTAGTATGGAATCAACTTCATGACTAACAAAATAATTGAAATCCCTCAAGACGAGCTCCTCCACTCTCTGTACATTCAGTAAGTAACTCAGCAATGACATTCAAAGAAAATTTATATAAAATATAAAGCAAGAATTACTTTCTGTGGCAAGATTTTCTCTCAGATAATCGAATCCAAGCTCACTGTTGGTGACCTATGTGATGTCACGTAAATAGTTTTCCTTTCTTTGTTCAGGTGTCATATTCTCTATAAATGTAACAAAATGGATAAAGCATCTATAAAAAGGAGAAAAACAACACACAACGAACAACGAAGATAATGATCACATTGACCAAGAAGTTGAGAGAAAGAGACATATGTTGGATTAGACTAACCTTCAATCCAAGGAATCGTGGAACTTGACCAACCCATTCACAATCTCTCCGAGCCCGATAACCATCGACTGTAACCACATGAACACCTTTCCCACTTAATGCATTCAAATAAGCTGGTAAAATGGCAAGAAGTGTTTACCCTTCACCAGTTCTCATTTATGCTATTTCTCCTTTACGGAGAACCATACCACCTGCAAATTAAACCAAATAGAGAGTTCTATTTCACTCAATCAACAGTCTTAAAAGTGAACCATAAGATTAAATTCCACCAAGATTGTGTTACCTATTAATTGCACATCGAAAGGTCTGAGTCTAAGAACTCTCCTTGAAGCTTCTCTCACAACAGCAAATGCTTCCTACAGTTCTCTCTCTGTACTACAGAATCTCCAATTCTGTTCCTAAGGTTGTCTTGTAATCCCACTAAGCCAAATCTTCAACAAAACAGATTTTTCATCATAAAATTTTGTACCTTCGTCGCAAAGCCGCAAAATGCTGCCGCCGTTTCCTCCGTCGCATCGTCACCCTCCAAGCTCTCGAGTTTCCTCCATTTCCCCTGAGTCTGAAGCGCAACCCTCAAGCAAAGCAGATCGAAATCCAACACAGAGATTCCTTCAAGTTCCGTTAGCCTATCCCTCTCTTCAACCTCTCCTCTGCCGCCACCGCCGTCGTCTTTAATGTCGGCTCCTCCACCACCTCCTCCTCCATTATCTAGTTTATCAAAATCCGCCATTGATATGAAAAGAGAGAGAGAGAGAGAGATTTATTTAGGGATTTTCTAAGAGGAAGACTAAATAAGAAACAAGACAAACAGAGATATGTAGATCTAGGGTTTTCAGGAGTAGAGGTCTCGTTTTGGTTTTTACAAAGGCTTGGACAAATCGATTAGGGTTAGAGGTTTTTTTTGTTCTGACTAAATTTTTTTTTTGGTCAAAAAAGTCTAAAGTTTATAGTGTACGAAGGAAACAAAGTGAGTTTTAGTGAAATTTTACCAAATGTTTGGCCGAGAGAGTGATTTTTGGTTCCCACTTACATATTTTTAGGTTTAGCGTTTAAAAAAGGTTATTATAAAGATTCATTTTATTTTTTTTATCAAAGATAACACTTACAAAAACTGTGTTATGATTTTCTGCACGGAAATATTAATTATTAGCCAATTTCTGTTACATTAAAGGTAACTCATTGGAGACACAAGAAAACGTACAGAGAAAAAGCCTGATGTGTCAAGGTAAAGTGGTACAAGAATACCAAAACCTTGATACAACAAAATTGTACGTAAGGTTAATAAAACAAAAAAGACAGAGAAGTGAAAAACACAGAAATAACGATATTCATTCATATGACTTGCATGGTTCAATCACATTTATTAGTGCTTGGATCTTCGGAAAAGTTTTTATATAGGTAATGACCATTCAATGATGTTGCGGATTGGGACCTCCTGGTGAAACCCTGTCGGAACTCACTAAAAAACGCCTCTCGTTATGACCTTTGAACTTAGAGAGATCTAACCCGAGTTCTCGTAATAGAACCTGACTGTCCATATTGCTCATGGACGCGGCACGATATGCATGGAGGATTCGAGCTTGGGAACTTAGGATTGGTGGTGAAAATATGACTAGGATTATGATTAGAGATTGCTTAAGGATCAAATTTGCCATAGAAGGTGACTGAGAGGAAGAAATGCGAGTTGTGGGGGCTTGTCAGAGATTGTGAGAGAGAGATGCAAAATGAGATGATGCTGAGAGAGTATGATGGCTTTGTATGCATTTTTAGTTTCTATTTTATAGAAAATGAGAAACACCAACATAGAGTAGGTCTTGAATCGAGACTAGTTTGGGTCAGTGGAGAGAAACATGATGGGATCCACAGCAAACGAAAGCCATATAAGATTCATATTTTAATATTATTATAAAATTGAATGCACGTACACATAGGCATTAATCGTGGTGTTGGTATATATGGGTTATTCAATTGATCTAGTGCTCGGAGTTCGCAGGTGGAAAATCTATAATTCAGGGACCAGTAAGAATTGACTTTACATGCATATAGTTGATTAAGAAATAAAAAAGGTTTGACATAACGTTCACTAGGATAATATAAATTTACAACTAACCTAGATTCTTATGACTACTATAAGGTATATATATTTTAGTTGCTTTTGTCATTTGTTATGGATTTTCCCCCTAACGGTATTTACAACCGTCGAATATATCATCATAGGTGCTAGGAATCAATTGTATATATATAACAAAAGGAACGGTATCTTGTATGATAAACATGGTGTTAATAGCATTTGTATAAGTAAACGAGGGAGAGATAGAAAGCGCAATGTGGTCTACATCTAGAAATAATATGAGGAGGACAACCTCAAAATAGTCAGTCTCGAATATAAGTGTTAGAAAGAGTTATCCATGGTTGTTTCTGAACTGTCCGGACGATTATAATTACGGTTTCTTCCATGTCACGAACATAGTCATTCAGACCTTGTTTAATGTTTACCAAAGGTAAAATGAGATGGTGATGAATTAGAAAACCATTGTGCCCTAGTATGGAAATGTTTCAGTTTTCTTATAAACTTTACTTTTTTTTGTGTGTGGTTAACATAAACTTTAGTTTTAGACTATAATTCTCAACTTCATTTTTTTTTTTCAAAAGGAGATGAAGAAAGAGTTGTTCTGTCCGACCACGTAAGAAAGGAAGATAAGTGACAAAATGAAATTTAGCTAAGGTGGAAAAGAAATATAATTTGACAAGACACTCTGCAAAATAATTTGACAAAAAGTACATGCCAACCCCGATAGAAGGTATTCTTAGTCTTACGATTAAAAGTCGCCGACAGTTTATCCGTTTAATCTATGTTCGTGTCAAACACCAGCATAAGGTGTGTTTCATTTTATACATCAATGTAATTTGGCTATAGATACTAGCTAGGGTAAGTTTTTTTTTTCTTGGATAGAGAAGTTTTTAGATAAGTTATCATTGAGTCAAAACAATTACAAAACAACCCCGATAAGTTATGTAGTAATTTGATCAATGTCATCAATCCTGTTGGATTGTTGAGAGAATTACTAAAAAAGTACGTATTTGCGTCATGTAACAGAATACACACCGAAAATTAATAAAAAGAATTAAAGGAACATAAAATATTCTATTGACTAATTTTGAACAATTTATCTTTCATTTGTTTGTTAATTATGAAACAATTATAGTTTTTGGTAACATGTATATATTTTGTATTTGAGAGAGTAATTAATATAGAAGTGATATATGATTTAAGGTTTATGATTTAGTCTTGTTAAAGAGTTTTATGTGATACTTAATATTATGATTAATATTTGACCGAATTATCTTTTGATTAGTTGTTATGCTATTATATTTAGGAAGGTTTTCTCAAACTATGAAAACTAGTTTTTTTTAGGTTGATTAAAACGTTTACAATAGTCAATAAGTAACCAATAGTAAAAATACGTAGATACGTAAAGTTTGATCTCCTAAGTCCTAACTTGGATCTATAAAAGAATCATTTCCATTCGAATTTTGCCACTCAACAACCACATTCTCTGGTCAGTTATTTTCTTTGGTTAGTTAAGACATAGTATATAATAATTGGTCATAAGCTCGACAAATTAGTATTGCCCACATGGGAAATTATGTCGGACCGAACATATATCCACATGCTCTGTAGGTCCTAACACAAAGTTTATCCATTTTCACTTTTATTCGGTTATATACATTAGACAACTAAAAAGAAAAAGTAACCAACGGCGAGTCGGCGACAAAAGTATGCTTGGATTATTTTAAGGTATTAATGTGACACAAAAGAATAATCTGAGAAGGAATTATGTCAATAATCACAACGTAGTTTAAGTTTAAGTCTTTATAAGATGGTGGCTGGAGTGAGGCCACATAAATTAGCAGCGTGACTAGATTACAAGTCAGTAAATTTGATGCTCTTAGATTCCGTTTGACTATTATCTTAGGTGTAACTAGAGGTAGAGATTAAAAGGATTCTTAGATAATATTATCCATCGACCAAATTATATATAGTTTTGTATACGTACGTGCAGTTATTTTCTTTATGTTTTCCTGGGATAGCTAGTTCTTATAATTCCGTTACCTAAATGGTGGTGGCTAACAATTCTTCTACACAGAAAACAAGTAAACAAGATACAAGAAACAACCAAAATTTGTTTTAAGGAAAAAATTTGGAAATTTTCCAAAATTTGGTTTTTACGCCAAAATCAAAGAACAAACACAAGAAATAATACAGATAACTTTTATCAACCAGATGTGACTAATGATACTACAAACTATCAAAAGGGTTGGAAATCTTTGAGATCGAGAGTATTAAGTTTAAATATAATTGGTATTGCGGACTATGGATTTCGTTAGCTTGAATATAGTGATTGCATAATTCATCATTGTTCAAGAGATTATTTGTGTTGATACTCGTTTAACATAATTGATGTTAAATACGTATACATAACATTCTTTTTACGACGAATATTGTACCTATATATATTATCTATACGTAGTTTTCATAAAATTAGAAAATGTAATGAATTGGTGGACAAATATATTTTTGTTGGGGTATGTATGACAAGTCGTCGGTTCCTCCTTGCAACAACGGGAAACTGAAAGTAAAATCTTTTATGATCTTTAAAGGTTGTATCATGGCCAACATTGGACGCAATGTTGAGCTAAATCAAAGTGAAAATTAATTCTACTCAATGAAAAATTGTATTCAGGTCATCCAAGATATATATCATGAGTTTCCTCCTCTCTCTTTTAAGTTATGTTTTGCTGATGAAACATAATGCTATATCTTCTTAAAGATTTTTCTTTCTATTATTTGTCACATTAATATGTGTATAGTTTATTGTGAAAAGAATAACTGTTGGTAATTAAGAAAAGTAAAGCATATGCATGAAAGTGACAATGGCCCTTCAAAAACCTTATCTATCCCTTCCAAAACCTAAGAAGGCACCTAAGTACTAGATTCCAATGATTCAATTAGCTATTTCTTTTCATCAAAAAAAATTATTTTATTTTAACATACATATATAATAGAATGCATATAGGCTCTAAACAAGGAAAATTTGTTGGATTAATACTCTCTTTTTCATTAAGGATGGATGTGAGGTGGATATCCGAAACTTTGGTTATGTTTATGATATGTTAAGTTTCGTTTGAATCAACATTATTCGAATAATTTTTAATCCAATTTGTTTGCAGCATTTAAAAAAATCAATAAGATTTTATAATAGTTCAAAATATAGGAAAACCAAAATTTTACAAATAAATAAATTGACTATTTTTTTTTGGTTTAAGAAGGAATATTATATAAAAATATTTTTTATTCTTAGTTTCTAATTAATAGAAAAATACATAACAAATTTCTTCCGATGCTTATGGTTTTGGTGAAGTTCCGATATCGGAAACTAAATCAAAAAGAAAGAAGGATAAAGCCATAATAAATTAAGAAGATACGTTACATCGTGCAATGACGGCGCCATATATACTCACATCGCTCTCTCCCTCTCGAACTCCAATTAATATTAGATACTTAATATATATATATATATATATATATATATATATTTTTAAACAAAGGCAAGTTTCATTGATGGATCAAAGTCATGGAGTTTGTGTTTTGTTGGGTGCGTCCACGTAAGTCAATTCAGATGGCGTCAAACTAACGGTTAAACTCTCTCTTTAAAGTGATGTTCATGTGGCCCAAAGAAGACAGATTCATTCAGGCGGCAAACTCTAGTGGCCACGTGCACACTTCATGTTTTCTTTTTGCCTTTTCAAAATTCTATCATAAATCTTGTCTTTTCTGCTGTGACGATTAATGGGACCCCGACCGGCGATGTGTCTCCGCCGGATACATTGAGTCTAGTCTAGAGCTATTCCGTGTTTCAAAGATTGCTAAACATTTGCCATATTAAATGATATAATTGCAATTAGATAAGGTTGCACTTAGTGATACGACCGTTCGTGCATATATATACTTTCATTTATTTGGGATAAGTAGTAGATTTTAATCGGTTCATCGACACATTAATCGGTTCATTGACACATTATACCATCGTACCATCACAACTGGATAAGTGTATCAATATCTCAAACGTTCTTAAGTTTTGGCCCCTACAACCTCAACTGACAAGACCAACCCACTATACAAACACATTCTTTTATGGGAAAAATTATTGAACCTGAATAGTTATCGAGTCACTTTTGGTCTCATCTTTGCTCATCGTCACGACTTTAAGCCGATAATAAAACTTTCTGACATACATGTAATTCCATGAAAGTTTTGATTTTTGGGTTGACAAACATCACGAGTGGAAACTTTTGATAGGGCATTGCGCAACACATACCGATGCGACCTGGCCGTTCCTTAATACCGCAATATATTGCAAACTATTCTAGGACAAGTCACTTGATGACACGATGTTCTATAAATGGCTTAAGAATCGTTTATAAAACGCTTTCTTTAATTTCCGACGATACACTGTTTTCCATTGCAACTTTGTTACTCACAAACTTGATTAGTTTTTACCAGGACAGGTGAAAAAGGAATATTTTGAGAGAGTTTCATTCAAAGTTATGTTTTTGATAATTTAGTATGAAAATTAAAATCCATACAAAATGGCATTAGCAAAATATTCGGAATATGTTTTCTTTTTAAACGAAAGGTTTTGATGATATTTTTCTTTTTTAACTATAAACTAAAAGTCAGTTAAAATATACATACTCATTTTAAAAAGGAAGATGAATATTTGGGTAAGAAATAAACTTTGGAATAAATTAAGTTCATCGGGCCAAATTACCATTCTTAAGGCTTATGCATGGGCTCAACCTAGCAGATACAACCCTTCAAAATGATGCTAAATGCATAATTTGCAAGTTAGTAAGATCCAATTTATTTCGTCGAAGTTACTTTGTTAATTTACTCATAGAGTTGTAGTATGATAAAAAATAAAAATATGTTGCACTTCCAATTATATTAACCAACTAGATTAAGACCCTTGCTAGAGACAGAATTAAAATTCATTTTATTTATATTGTAATTTTTATATAAAATATAATTTATGTGATTGTTTTTAAAAGTTTTTTTGGATAAAACATTATGCAATAAAATCATATGCTAAATATGATGGTTTGAAAAAAGACACATATTTTGTAAGTTTTATATTGTTAATGATTCTAAATAAGTACTCGTGCTAGAACACTGGTTAAATTTTATTTTATTCAAAATTTTGTATATTTTCTATTTTAAAATAAAATTTTAATATGTTGTATTAGATTATATATGTGAAGTTATTTCAACAATGTATACTTTACATCATGACTTGAAAGTCATTATAAGACATAATTTTGTAAATTTAAATTTAAATATTCAAATTTTGACCTGTTACCCAGTAAATTTTTTAATTCAATAGGTATTATTTCTAAAGAATAATATTACTAAAACTTGAATATTTTATAGATTGAACAATTTATATTTGTTTTTAAAAATTCAACTTGTGGTATATCCGAAAATAAAACTATTGTTTAATTATAATAAATAATATGATAATTTATTTGTTTCACAAAATAGACTCATATATAAAAATGAAAGGTGAAGTATAATGATAATTAACAAATTAATATGTTAAGTTAGATATCAAATGATTTTATTTGATGGATAATTTAATAAAGGAAATTAATATGATAAGTTAGATGATATGATTCTTTAGAATATTCTCTTTAAGATTTTTTGTTATAACCTATTTGTAATCAATTAATCTATCATTAATGTATGACATATTTGTAACCAACTTATTAAAATTATATAGTATACAAAATAATGTTACGTACTTCTGTTTTATTATAAAGGGGATATTGCAACCCGCGCAAGTCCCTAATTGAATTAATAATCTAATAAGATCATTATAAAATTGTTTAGTTATCCAAGAAGGATGATAAACATTATCGGAATAGAATTACAATGAAGACAGCCCATAATAATTAAAACTTTTTGGATTTACGTTGCCTTAAATATTTTTACTATTTTCGACATAACTATGAACTGGATCATTTCAAACTATTGGGATGTCCCTTTTAATACTTTGCTAACATTTTATTTAATATGGTAATATTGTTCTTACTATAAGTATAATATTGCAATCTATTTTATCAAATTTGATTATAATTTTATTTAAAAAATCAACATAGAATACCTAGATTGAAAAAGATATCTGAACAATTGATAAATACTCGGTGTATGAAGCATGTACAATTAAGAAAATCATTGATCTTAAAAAATGGAGCGGAACAAAAATATAATTAATATGATGTTCATTTTGTGTCCACCCATGATTGAAATGATCTTTACATTATTCTATAAAAATTTATATTATAAGAAGATTCATAAGATTTTTTTTTTTTTTTTTTTGTTTTAGCTGATTGTAATGGATTAGTACACATCTCTGAGATACTATTTTAGATTACAATTGCGAAAAGAAAAACTATATTTCATTGCATATATAATAAGTGACTGTCTTATTTTGAAAATCAATATATAAATCTTAGATTTTGCAGCGTTTTGTAGCTGATCGGATATAGAGTTTAGGGAAAATGTATAGAAGATTTGTCTCAATAGCAAACGTTGGACACATAAAGACAAATCGCCGGTGAGGCTCCATCAACAAAAGATGGTGGCCAGACGAGATAAAAACTGTTGAGCATTGTGTTTGCGAATGAGCAAAAGAGAGATAAGATCACCATTACTTATTTCTAAAGAATACATCATGTCGAACCGTGGATATCATCATTTTGACCACTAATACCATAAGCCTTTTCTTTTTGTGCATTGTATCATGCATAGGTGTGATACACCCGAAAAGAATAATAAGTGTAGTGAACTTTGACAAAAAAAATAAAAGAAGAAGAAACAATTATCATTTAAATAGTGACTATTCAGTTAATTGGCACATGCATGTGTATATTCTATACATTCCTATCGACCCTTTGAGCCTTTCATGGGACAACCATTTTGATATCATACTGAAGGTTCACTTCTTAATATCGTCGTTAATGACTAGAATCGATCGACGCTTATATTTAAGAAAAGAAAAGGAAAAACAAAATTGACGTACGCTTGTATATGATAAAAATCTATATAATAATGGACGCATTACACTTCTTTTTATCCTTTTTTTTTGGGTTCAACATGCATTATTAAGAATCTTTTTATTTTGTTCAACACGCATTATTAAGAATCTAGGTATAAGGTATTGTTAGTTAGATATTATTTTCATATTTAATTTCTTATAGATATATCCTTAGTCGACAAAGTCTACTCATACTTAAAGCTAAAAAACCTATTGAATTAAAAACGGAAAACATAACAAAGAAACACTATATTTGAAAAAGTATCCAGTCACCATGTACTTATTTGGAATAATTTGTTTGTTGTGCACATTAGTATATACATAAAATAAGTATATACAGTCATCATGTATTTATTTGGAATACTTTGTTTCTTGTGCACATTCTTTACCTACATTAGAAAATAATTAAATATATATATATATATATTGATTTTGTTGACAAAAGTAAAATATATATATATATATATATATATATATATCAAGGAAATTAAAGTTTTATCTTTAAAAATCTTGATTTGTTGCTTAATTTCGTAAGTTAAAAATAATTTAAGAATGCTAGTAGTATCAACATATATCTTTTTTTTTTTAACATTAGCATTACCTCCCTGCCGAATGTCAAATCTGATATTGTCCATTTATAGATATTACGAGTCCCTTTTTGCACATAATTACGCATCAGCAGAGTTTTATAGTTTTATGGTTGAAAGCAAAAACATAAGTTATTTCAAAATGTAGAAAAACTATCTCCAACATTGTTTACTCACGCTCGGCTCTAGTACATTTAGGAAAACGGCCAAAACCAATAACAACTATTTGTCAAAAGTTTTTTATATCTATATTTCATTATTCTACAAATAATAATCTGAATTGTGTTAAAATTTAAATATACTATTTGAATTATATAAAAGGTAGTTAGTTTTAACAATTGTTCGAATGGTGTTAAGTCGAAGTTTAACGGTGCTAAATCAGATGACTCATAGTTTCTACGTTGTATTGGATTGACTAAAAACGACATCATTTTGTGTGTTAGTTCAAAATATATTATACACTATAATTTATGCAAAAAAATGTTTATTTTACGATTCTGGTAAAAATAATTTCTTGATTCGTCACTTATTATTCATATATTTCAATTCTAACATCTTTCTAGATCGCAATCGGTTTATCAAGTAAAATACTTTAACATTTATCAAGTGACAACGAATCATTGTTAACTAGCTTGTTTATGTACTAGTCCGTCATCATTTCTTTTGCACTAGCAATTATATATAAACACATCAGTTTTTTTTTTTTTTTTTTTTTTTNTTTTAAATTTGGCTGTACACGACTATTTTTCAGAGTCCAAATACATAACGTTTGTACCGACGATCAATTTTTCAAAAAATATCATGCATGGATACTACACTTTTTTTTTAATAATATACCAAGAAATTTAAAACCAAAATTCTATATATTCGATTAATATTATGGCTCGGCCGGTTAACTTCTAATAATTTATCCGTATTGACTATAACCCAATCCTATTACCTCTTGAACTTCTTTAAAATATATTTTCTGTTGATATCGCCCTATGGTATAGATACCACAATAAAATAATATGTGATTTAACTACAATTCTTTTACCAACATAGTATTAGTATATATTTTCATTACATATTAAAAAGTGATAGCAATATATAATTGGAAACAAAGAGCATCAGAGCTAACTATGCAAAGTGGATTTCTTTTACGTGACCACCACACTATAGTTCCAAACAATTCGCCACGGTTCATGTATTTAGGTTTTCGAAGGTCACCGTCCCATTTATATGCTTTCTTTAACGTCATTTTTCTTTTTCTTTATCAACATCATAATCTTCATGTGAGACTAATAATTAAAAATGCTATTCTTAAAAGGTAAACTGATTTAGAGTTGGTATTACTTTAGAAAAGATAAAATTCGATGACGCAAGCTTTTTCTTGTTGTATTGTATAGTGCATTAATTCAAATCCTTTTTAAATATGAAAGTTAAATTTATTGATCAATAAGAACTCAGAGAGAAGTTTAGAAAAATAAAAAAGACTTGTGACTTTTACTTCTTGTAGTTTTCCGTCTAATTTGAAATAAATAAATTAAAAGAAGTTAATTTAAAATTCTTGAACCAAACCAAGAATTGTCGAGGAGAGGTGATGAGATGAGATGGACCTGCAGGTTGCTTTCCCTCCAATTATAATATAGCCTTTGGAACGCTAACCATGTGAGTATTAAACCAGATTTATTAGGCAAGTGATGAATGCCCACATATACAAAATGTACAGTCCGGTGATTCAGGATAAAACCGTACAGCGGATTAACATCACAAAACTGCTGTTTGATCTCATGATGTGAAACACTCCAACCTAAAAGTAAAATTAAATCTGGTCGGTTTAAGACTTTGAAAACACTCCAATATTTCAAAACAGTTAAACACGAGGAAATAAATTCCATACTTTATTAAAAATTTGATTATTTGTTTGATTAAACGTCTTAAAGCCTACGACACTATTATCAACGGTTACCAAAATCTAAATTTATTAAATCCATGATGATTTCGAGTGTTTCGAATACTAACACAATTTTTACCTAGATCACTTAAAGAATTATACGTAACAATTATCTAGTGAAAATGATCAGTCCAATACTAACACGATAATCATCCAATAAACCAGTTCTATCAATCACACAATGTCATGTTCGTTACATGTCAGATCTTTCTTCAACATCATTCTCTCACATAAGCCAATCAATATCCAATGAACACACAGTCTACATAGTAATAGGATGACATAACCCCAACATAGTAATCGGATGACATAACCCCAACAATAGTATATCCTGATAACATACGTTTGGAAAACAGGGTCCTATCGAAATAGTCCATTCTGATTCCTCACGACCTATGACCTAATCTTGGTTATGATCCATCTAAACTCCAATCGAATGATCCAATCGAATCAAGACCGTCTATCTGATATTTTCACCATCAAATTACCGATCACGTGTGTCCGTCTCAATGTTCCTATAACCGGATAATCAAGACCTATCATGACTATCGATATTGATCCACCACATGATCGGATAGCCGAATCCTATCAGGTTCAGTCCATCACACGCACGGCACACATAATATCACTTCACATATTACTTTCATAACTACTACCTCAAACGTCAATCATCAACAATTATATTCGCATCATATTCTTAAATGTTCTAATTAGCATGTCATATTCAAACAATCAAACGCACACGATAATGTTTTGTTCTCAACAGACTGTTTCAACCTTCCTTAGACTAACCATGAGCCATGGATGATTAGTTTTCTTAATTAGATTGATTCTAAATTGTCCATTCAAATCTGCCTTGACCGGCCATCCAACCTAACCTAGTAACTAAACTTTAGACTCATTAATAGAATAAAAATCGACTCCAACAAAAACTATATTTTCTACACTTTTAAAGATTTTATCCCCTTCACTCCATAACTAAATTTTACAAGTCGATAACTTTCATAAAACTCATGTCTAAAACCATTATTTTGGGAGTGAGTTGTTTTGCAAGCAGAGGATCGAGCATAAAATATAATTAAGAGTGTTCATTAAGAGTGTCCAGTAAGAGTATTTTAGATATTTTGAATATATATGCATTCGTTTTTTCATGTTCTTATAGCTTATATTTTATTTGTTTTGTATCTAATGTTGTAAAGCTGACAATAGAAAATGTTTTTTTATTAACAATCCAGTTGATAAAGGTGAAATCCAGAAGAGAGGAAGTGGATGTAGTTCTCACATTTTGTATTGTTAATATATATTGGGTGAGTGGGATTTTGAGTTTAACACCTAATAACGTAACTAGTATCAAAGCAACAAACTGAGTTACATTACAATATAAGATGGGAGGCACATATAATTCAGCACATAGTTTTAGCTCGATGGACTCTTCGATACTCAGCTATAGGCCTCATTCAACACCACAACATATAACATTAAACGAAACTATGTTGCATGTAATTATGGGCAAGGTATGTATACTATATCTGGTTGATGGTCTGCCTCTGGATATTGTTGGCGTTAAAGACATCAAACTTGAAGATGTCAGACCGCTTTGTGCTCAAAAATAGGATAACTTGATACTATTGAATACAATGTCAATTTTTTGTTGCTGAGCTTAGAGGATGACTAATGGTTCTATGGTGGTTAACCAACTTTTTAAACGTTGTATGAATATGATACTTATTATTTCATATAACTATTATTTTGTTTTATTTCCGTGGTTAAAGTATTGTTTGGGTAATATAATGGTAAAGATATATAAGAGCTGTGGAAACAAAAAAAAAACGTATAATTAATTATATTATAGCATGCATGCCTAAATATACTGAGTTGGTCGTTCGCGTAAAGCATAAAATAAAATATCGGTTCCAGTCATTATTTTTTATTTTTTTTTTTGTAAATATGTGAATTTTCATTTAAGAAAATCGGATTGTAATGTTTACAATATCTTGAAACTTGAGATAATCTTTGCCCAAAAAAACAAAAACATGGGATATCTATAATGGAAAACCAACTTTAAAGTCACCTAAATGGTTCTGAGCCACACTATCAATAATCTTCGAAAGTTCTTTCGATGGGCCTTAGTGAGGATGACATCCCATACTTGCCAGTCAAGAGCTTTGAGTAGGATATGTGCTGGAGTGATGGTGTTATTGTGATACATGTTGTTTCCTTCAATCCAAATGGAGTAGATGAGAGCCTATGCTACAAGACGACAGAGGGTTTTCGGGGATGTGGCATCATCAATGTCCAACCAGGTCGAGAAAGCAGTCCAAGTGTGAAAAACGAAAGGAGAGTATCCTAACCTCCTAGTAACCTCTGACCATAATGCCTCGCTGTAGCCGCAATGTAGGAAAAGATGGTCCCGTGTTTCTGGCTCAAGACCGCAGACACAACAAGTAGTCACAATATCGAAACCCCAGTTTGCTAGCCTTACTTTAGTTGGGAGCCTATTGAGATGAGTGATCCACAACATGAAAGCGTGTCGTGGTATATAACCCTTGTACCAGACATGATTTGTCCAGGCGAGAGATTCATGTTTTCGTCTAAGTACTTCCCATGTTTTACTTTCACTGATTTTTTCGGATTCTTCGTCTTCCGTCTTCCAGAGAAACAAGTCAGCTTCTGTCGAAATAGATGGGAGGGGGATTGTTGTCAGGTGGATTTGCAGGAGTTCTGCTTGAGGTGATCGTGCTGAGCGGATTGACCATCCTGTGGAGGAGCATGCTTGAGCTACTGTCGAAGATAGTGTGATACCTGTTTGTGCAGGTCCAGTATCTCCTAGCAGTTTGATTAGTGGTCCAAATGGAGTCCACCAGTCGAACCAGAAGTTGGCTCGCTGCCCATTTCCAACTTTGCATCTCAGGAACTGCATTGCATAAGGACGAAGCTGAAGTAAGGTCTTCCAAGTCAAGGAGCTTTGTTGCTTTATCTCAAGCTGCCAGAAACATCCGTCCTTAATTTTGTTATTTCTCAACCAATCTGCCCAAAGTGAGTCCCTAGCAGTGAGAAGTCTCCAGATCAGGTTCAAGCAAAGTGTTTTGTTCCATTGAGTAAAGCACCGAAACCCGAGTCCTTCTTCCTCTTTTAGTAGACATAGACTATTCCAAGATACCTTTGCTTGCGGTTTTTTTGTGATATCACCTCCCCCAAAGAAATCTTGAGCAGAGGTTTTCAATACTCTTGATACAACCTTTTGGGAGGATAAAGGCAGAGGCCCAGAAGTTGTAGATCCAATAGATAACTGAAGAGATCAATTCCTTTCTACCAGCATAGGAGAGAGCACGAACCGTACAGGAGGAGTTTTTTGCTGATATGTTGTCAAGCAGAGGTCTATACTCTGAGATCCAAAGTTTCCTATGCATGAGCGGTAAGCCAAGGTACCGTATTGGAAGTGAACCTAGATTGAAGCCAAGTGAAGACCACCAGGAGGTTTCATTCAGGTTCACTCCAGCTAGAAAAAGATCGGTTTTGTCCTTATTCATGGTCAGGCCAGAGATAAGAGCGAAATCATGCAGAACTTTTGTGATACTCTCCATAGACCTGCTGCTACCATAAAAAAAGATCATTATGTCATCGGCGAAGGCTAGATGAGATACCTGGGGGGTGACTCCCGGGGGATGATGGCCAACAAGATTGGTGTTATAACTATTGTTGAGCATGATAGTGAACACTTCCATTGCTATTGTGAATAGGTATGGAGATATTGAATCTCCTTGACTTAGTCCTTTAGTACTTTTGAAGTATCCGCAAGACTCACCATTTACCGATACAGAGAACAAGGGATTTGTGATAGATTCACTGATCATGGCTACAAAACATGGAGGAAAACCCATAGCCTTGAGGACGTTGATGATGAATTCCCAGTTAACTGAGTCGAAAGCCTTCCTCAGGTCTACTTTTAGCATACCTCTTTCAGATATGTTCTTGTGGTTATATCCTTGGACCAGTTCAGTGGCTAGGAGCACATTTTCAACTAGCAACCGGCCCGGGATGAAAGCTGACTGCGAGTTAGCAATTAGATCCGGTAGAACTGCCTTTAGTCTATTGGTTAACAACTTGGAAACCACCTTGTAGATCGAGTTACAGGAAGCAATGGGCCGGAACTGGGACATTGAATCTGCATTTGGCATTTTCGGGATGGGAGAGAGCACTGTGGAGTTCCACTGCTTTAACAAACGACCAGTGGTGAAAAATTCTTGAACTGCAGCAATCATGTCAGGACCAACAGTATCCCAATGAAAGGGAAAGAACTCAGCAACAGTATCCCTGGAGCTTTATTTCTCAGAAGAGCAAAAAACGCTTCTTTTATTTCAACGGGAGTTATAGGGCGAGAGAGGATTTGAAGCGCGGATGCAGAGCAGCGTTGGGGAATCAATACCGTGAGTTCTGCCACAGATGGGGGATTTACGTTGTTTTGATCGTTGAGAAGCTTTTGAAAGTACTCCACTGCCAGTTTCTGGATTCCTTGCTTTGATTCCACAAGCTGACAAGTATCATCGAGGAGAAACAAGATTTGGTTTATTACAAGTACACTTCAGGAGACCCTCCATCTTGCAGCTTATATGATTTCAAATATCACACTGACTTCGGAAGTCGACAATAATTGACGTAAACTAGTAATTATAAATAAAATATTATACATGCAGGGTACAACACAAACTCTGGTGCAACATGAGGACTCTGGTCAAATTAGGGTTTTGACAAGAAAGGATAAGAGTGATGTTGAGGATCAGGTCCTCCTGGAGAAAACCTATCCACTTCATTTCGGACTGAAAGCTCTCGACCAATACGCTTTAGTTCAGAAACATTGTACCCTAACCGTCGCAAAAGATCGTTGCTCTCACTATCTTTACTCTTTGAATTATCCCAAAGTATCCTCCCTTCCATTCCAATTACCAACAGAAATATGACTACAACAAATAACAATAACGCTTTAGAAGCCATATTGAGGAATCTTAAACCAAATGAATTTTAGAAAGATTAGTAGTTGGGGGTTGGGGGAGTAGACTAGTTTGACTGTGAAGAGATGATGAAAGAAGAAGGTTAAGTGAATCTATTTATAGATATAGAAAAAGTTAAGGATAAAGAAATATAATACTATATGTAGTGGCCACTGAATTAGTTAAGATACCTACGAATAATATGCATAATATATCTAGTTCCCACTCATTAGTTTTAATCAGCCTTTTAACCTTCGTTGAAACCATTCTCACTATTCGTTTGATCAAGATATAGTGGCCATGTCAATAGTTTACCAAGTAGTGGATGGAGTTAATTAGTTGCATGGATATATTATGTATGATATTGATGTGATTAGGTCGGAATACGTACGTACCTTATTTTATTCGTCACTATTTTTCATTATATCTTATCTTCTTATTCTTCTAATTTTACCTATATATAGAATCACTTAGGTTTCCTTAAATAAGTCGCATCTTCCAGAACCGAATTTACACTCTTACATACTGTTCATCTTTGAGTTAATATCTATACAAGAAATGTCTTTTTTGTGAATTGCTAGCAAGAACTATAAACATTAATTAAATAGAAATAATACTATGTATTAAAAGTTGGTAAGGCTATCCAGCAAGAGAAAAATGATGCAAATGGTGTTTCTAACCCTACGTGTACGTATTTACTAAGGGATCGAATGGTGTAGGCTTGCAGTGGCTGAAGTGGACAAAACCGTTGAGGGATTGAACCTATTTTTATTCACCATTCATCAATTATGGTCCACATCTGATCTAAAAAAAAAAACTCGTTGTAGACCAACTACAGACAGTTTTTATATACAAATAAAGTTGGTTTGCAGTGGTTTATCCGTCCTAAAAATAGAATGATTAAACTGTTTATTGATTTGTTTATTCTGACCGTCATAACCATTTAAACTCAAAATATTTTTTTTTCTTAAAAAATTCTACAAAATGCCTTAGTATTTGTAATAAATAGAATCTTTTGTACAATTGTAATATGTCTAAATATGTATGGTCTGAAGAAGAGCATGAGAAACTAAGGGTGGAGAAGGATTTGTGATATCTCAAGGCAGTTTCTCAATACATGGCCAAATTCTTTTGAAGTATGAACTTGTTGAAAGAATTCAAATCAACCTCAAGAGGGACACGTTAACTATATCCCCTCTCTATTGGACGTTGATAAAGTCGGTTAAATTTTAACATGGGCTATCATCGGTAAGTTTCCTTGTATAGTCTTCAATTTATAGGGCCTGTCTAACTAAGCCAAACTCATAATATAATCTGTCTAGTGTCATCAGGTCAAAAAGTATACTTCGAAGATGAGCTCATAGAGGAATGAATACATGATTATATTAAAGTACGTGTTATACATATACCAACATACGAGAGAGATGCTTCTCAAGATTTTCTTTTTCCAGATGAAGACCTCTAACAATCATTATTGTTCTTATTGGAGATCTGAACTTGAGTGCCAAGAACTAATAGTTCAACTAGTAATTAATATCTCAAGCAAAAGCTTAGTTGTCTGACGAGACCATATAATTTGTTCTGGTTTCGAGTATGAAAAAATGTATGAATTCGGTTCAGAACTTCAGAACTTCTTAGTTATTCAAAAAATAATAGTAAGAGAAACTTAAATATCTAAGTGCTCTCTTGTCCATTTATGGTTTAGAACAATATTATGTGACCAAACTAGCACGACGTATACTTACCAAATAAATAACCTCCAATAAATTCTGTATGAACTTCTTCTCTTCAAAAAAGATAACAATTTGGATCTTGGGGTTATCCGGATTCGGTGATGGTAACTATGGATTATTCTTTCAATGATTCTTCCTCAAATTTCTTTAGTCTTTTTTCCTCATGTTTGAGTGACATAATGTGTTTAAGTGGCAGTAAAAGGACCATTTTGCATAGGAGAGTTTTTCTAGAGAGATGAAATATATGAAAGGGGGGAAAGTGGGAGTAGGAGAGGTCAGAGGTGGGAGAGGTGGGATGATGGGGTGGGAAAGGTTGATAAGCTACAAAAGATTGGAGCAACTTTGAACGAACCAGGGATTCTTGGATTTCTGAAGAAGGCTTCTCTTTGTTTTTAACTGTAGTAAGCATAATTCTTCAGTAGTTCGTATAATTTGTTCCTATTATACTTTTCTTATGGAGTTTCTGAACTAAAGTTCAAATTGCAGTAATTAGATAAGACAACATTTTTTTTTATATTCCTTTTTTAGGTAAGATTATCTAAAAAACGCATTAACCATACGTGTAGATTTATATTCAGTTACAAACCGGTGGTAAACCTCGAGAATGATTTAACAAATATAATGCATTATGCCATATAAGATAAAATTAAATTAGTCAAACACGAGTATACAAATTAATGCCATTCGAGTTGGTAAGCATTACCAAGCAGCAAAGGTTTTTGTCATGTGTGCTTTCCGTTGACCTATTGTGTTAATCCGTCGTTTCAGTCAAGTTAAAGGAGATGACCTAATACAAAAAGAACAGAAATAATAAAAACTGCTCAGTCGATCAGAAACTCAAACTATATCTTAAAATTATTTAAATGGATTCAGTTTGTAATGTCAGAACTAAAAAATGAAATTAACAGAGAAAATATTATTAAAACCAAATTTCTTGAAAAAGAAAAAAGATACGTCCTATTAAAGCATAAATATAACCCCAAACCGAAACATATATTACCATTCGTATTAGGTCAGGGTTTATTTTGGATACCATATCATCTATCAATAATCCAACATATCAAAAAATCTAAGAATTTTAATTTTGAGGTTCTGAAATATAAGTAAATGCCCTTAAGAATCATTAATTTTGTATTTTGGTCGTAAAGACCATTTATCATTTATGCATGTGCCCAAATAAGTCCTAATTAAGAATTCTGAACCATTTTACTTTATTAAGAGTATTTCATCAATTAGGCAATTTGTGTATCATTTAAGTTTACATAAACCCTCCTTAAAACAGTTTTTTTTTCCTTTTTAATAATATACTGACATATTCAAACTCAGATGACAACACAACGGTGATCCTACAAACATGCATGTCTTAGTCATCATGTATTAATCTTATCCGATTCTCGTTAGAATATTACGTATCCAGAAGACATACACTAAAATATTTTCTATGTTCAATTATATAGGATTTTCTTTATTGACTTAATTTTAATTGATCTCTTGTTCCCGGTAGTCATGGGACAGTTAAAAGACGAGGATAAAAGATAAGTTCCGAAATTCCCTCGACCGAGTTCTACATTGAGCGAAATGGTACGCAAATTTTCTTAGATAAAAAAAATATTTGGAGACACATCGTTGTCTAATGCATGCGTGCAGTGCATGTGTACTTTATGAGATAATCATATGTGTTAACATCCACTTTCGACTGATTGCGAATTTTGTCGTGACATATATGGCACATCTATGCAAATATAGTAGTGGGACTATTCGAATAGGTTGATTTTTGTATTCCATTATATATTATATGAGTACGTACTTCTCGCCAAAAATTATTTATAATATATGGTCTAACCATTAGTTTACTTTCTTTGATGATCAAAGCCTCGCTTTAAAAGTATCTTCGGAATTATTCAATTAGAATATCAGAGAAATGGGTTAGAAGTGTAGCAATTGATAATACTTTGGAAAATTCGATTTCTAACTTAAACACACGTTAAGCTCAGAATTCAGTGTCGAATAAAAACATCATTGCAATGGTTTAATACGCGTTCAGTGGAAATCAATCTTAATTGATCAGCTTATTTTTAACCGTGTTTATTTTCCTATTTGAATTGTGGATAAGTTCAACGAAATACTAATATTTTCGTGGCCACGGTAAAAAAAAAAAAAAAAGATAAATGCCAATTTCTCATAATTTTGGTACGCACAAAAGAAACCCCATTAATTAAGGAAAAACAACCACATTATCTAGTTCGCATGATTATGACCATACTTCAAGATTATGACCTCAACGTTAACAAGATAGTAACCTTAGAGTTACGCCAAATAACCCTTATGCCCTGTGCCGACGTTACAAATTTGAATTAAACCTCACCGAAAAGTTAAAAAGTTACACGTCTTTTTAGTGATGTCTTGGGTCCGGTCCACCAGGGCTGAGCCGCTTTGAATCAAGGGTATTGCCTAGGATCGTTTTGTCGCCTTTTGATCTCACCTTCAGCTCTTCTGATCTTTTGAGAAGTTCCCTCATAATCTTTCTTATGTTCCCTGAATCCGAAGGCCTCTCTTCCGCAACCAGTGGCCGGCATTGATTTCCCGAGAACTCGAGTAGAAGCAAGATAAGACAAACCCATAACTTAAGACTTGCCATATTCAGTTAATTGTTATTAATCTTGCTTTACTAAATTCCTCTTCAAGCTAGTATGTGAAGGTTCAAATCAAATGTGATACCTTAGATGCATCTAACTACATGTTTATATAGTTGAGCGATTGAATGATTAATGACCTGTCTAACTAATCTCATTGTGTATTTTAAAGAACTTAAGTACATTTATGAAAAAAGTAAACTTTGTTTTTTTAAGTTTGAGTTGCCATGGTCATGTATGCACTAAGTTGGAATCTAGTCAGATCAGTTTTGCTTGTCATATTGCCTGCAAGTCGATCCCCAAGATGTCATTTCCCTTTTCCCCCCTACGATCTTGAAAGGTCGTCGTCCTTTTGCTACGAAAGGTCCCTATACCATTTTTTATATAAAAAGTAAACCATTTCCGTTCTTCTACATAATAGAAAGAATGCAATATGTTTTCAGTTTAAACCGAGAAGTTATAGATTATTTATAGTTTTCTTAATTCAAGTACATAGATTACATACAGGGTAAAATGTCTCTAGATAGTCTTCTCCAGGTCTTTGTGATAAACCTTTTTTGCCCTAATCTCGTTTTATACCTTTCAGTTCTTCTATTTCATAGACGCTTGATGAAGACTGAGCATTTTGAGCCCACCAGATTCTATAGACGGAACCTGAGGAACTAGCTTATCTCCACCGTGAATCTTTGATATGTCAGTTCTGTATTAGAAACTGAACAAATTAAAGAGACTTTTTCGACGATATAGATGAAAAAGAGAGGAGAGTCTTACAAATTCCATTTTTCAGGGGAAAACTATTGCAGAAACGAGTCATATTTTCAAGACTAGAAGAATTTTTTTTGTAGCAACTGTATATATTTAGAGCGGATTTAGTTATTTTATAACACATGTTGGGAAATTTTTCTCTTGGTCGTTGGTTATTTTGTGGTTTCTTCTAAAAGTGAAGTATTTAAACCATCCTTAGAATTATGTTACTCTAGCTGACTGACAGTTTCCGTAGAAAGTAAAACTGATTTAAAGCAATCACATAATTTATGTATCATATATACTTCTTCCCATAGATAGATAATTATTCAGGTGACTTTTTGTGTTAACACGTCCCAACAAAATGTTCATATCGAACAAAAACACTGATACATTTTAAAGATTGTTTGTGATTTCATGTTTTAGGCTAGCTAATCTTTGGAAACAGTGTGGAATTAAAGCTTGCTGACAATGGGTTACTTCATAATTATAACATGTCTAGTCTTTATAACCTTTATTTTCAATATGAAAACAAATAAATAAACCAGAAAATAAAACAAATAAAACAGCCTTTGTATTCAAGGTTGGATCGGATACAATATGATTATGAGGTGTATTTAGTCATAAACCAAAAATTTTACCAAGCACAGACTCATTGTTACTTGCTAAATTTTTTACAAAAACGCTTAGCAGTAAAAATCCTGACGCTTTACTCATTATATTGGACGATGTTAACACATTCCAATTTGAAGGGAAGAATATGACGTTTACCTCCATATCAATAAAATAGTATGTACAAGCATGCGGTTTTGTGGATAATTTATATATTTGACAAGTTTTCTTCTTTGATTAGGGGTTGTTGGCTTTGATCGGTAACAAACTGAATTAAGGAGTAACATTTCCTACTGCAGTTTTGTAATTATTTTAACGATAAAAATATTTAAAATCTAATTAAAATCCGTAAAAATGCATGATTTCTTTTTTGACTTATATAAAAAAGTTTATCAACTTTTAACATGTAAATGTTATTTTATTTTTCAATTTTATTTTATTTTTTACAATTATGCAAAATCATACATTGTCCACAAAATTCATCCATAAACACAATATATTGTACACCATACACTAAATATGATTTTTGAGAAAAATCTACCAAATACCATATAATATTTTATGATCAACTAAATAATAAATTGTCTAATTTATTTTTAATATATTTCATATTAAGCTAAAATAAATATTCATTTTTTTGTTAAATGTATTTTGATTTGTTATGTAAATAATGGATAAATATGATATTTAACATGTGAAATTACCTATTTAGAAAATGACTAAAAAATATACTGATTTCATAGAATTATAGTTAGAACTTAAAAGAAAGTTCATTATATTGTGAAAATTTTCTCCATAATCTATTGATTTTTTTTTTTAATAATCTACCGAAGTTTTTAGGAATCTACTTTATAATTTATTCTCTATCATATCACGCGTATATGTGAAAGAAAGGCTTCGTGATCTTTGGATTACTCATCTTCAAATGATTTGAGACTCCCATGAACAACCTATCAAAAATTTCGTTAGGGTACTTGTTAGGATTAGTGAACAAAGAATGAAACAAAATTCAAAAGAAGCTTAGAGGACAAGTAGTGCCAGCTCAAGTGATGACTCACGCTCAGGACCACAAGCTGCAACAATCCAATTTTGCCGCCGAGTCTGTTAAAACAAAAGCAAAAGAGGAATTCGTATTATTTGCTCTGCAAAGAGACCGAGTGATGTCACTACAATAACGCCAAGGAAGAGGCAACTTGTAGAAGCAGCTAGAAGGGGAACTAGGGTTATTGAGCAAGCATCTATTTAAAGGAAGTGTATGCAGTGAAAGAGAGATAAGGTTAAGTAGAGAGAACATATACAAAGAGTAAACTTGTGTTTTATGTTCTTGGGGAAACAGAGAGAGACAAGAGAGATTGAATCGAGTGAGCTTGTAAGGGGTTCAGTGGGTGAGAGATTTCTCTGTGTTAAACTCTGTGATTAGTGGATTCCGTAAGTCAGATCCCGGCCCAGACGTAGCTTCCTCTTTAACGGAAGTGAACTGGGTAAACATTCGTTGGTGTGCTCTGTTTTTCTTTTGGTTTGTTCTGTTTTGGTTTCTGTTGCGTTTTGAGTTCGTGAAACAAACCTAGACAAGTTCTCTAGATCCTAGACAGAAGCTTATTCAAGCTAGAGACATCAACTTTAGCCTCTGTTTAGCTTGTCAAATTGGTATCAGAGCGTTGGTTGCGTTGTTTGGTGGTTCTGTAAAGTCCGCTCAAGCAGAGGAACCATGTCGTCGGCAAGGATCGAGGTGGAGAAGTTTAATGGACGAGGAGACTACACGTTGTGGAAGGAGAAGCTGATGGCTCACTTGGATATTTTGGGTCTAACGGTGGCTCTCTCGGAAACACAAGTTTCAGTCTCAGATCCAGAGGAGTCTAAGGGTGACGAAGGTGGAACCAAAGAAAAGGGAAAAGAAGCAAAGGAGATAGACGAGCTTCTAGAGGAGAAAAGAAGAAAGGCGAGGAGCACCATAGTGTTGAGCGTTTCAGATCAAGTACTGAGGAAGATCAAGAAAGAGAAGACTGCAGCTTCTATGATCAAAGCTCTAGACAACTTGTACATGTCTAAAGCTCTTCCTAACNCAAATTGGTATCAGAGCGTTGGTTGCGTTGTTTGGTGGTTCTGTAAAGTCCGCTCAAGCAGAGGAACCATGTCGTCGGCAAGGATCGAAGTGGAGAAGTTTAATGGACGAGGAGACTACACGTTGTGGAAGGAGAAGCTGATGGCTCACTTGGATATTTTGGGTCTAACGGTGGCTCTCTCGGAAACACAAGTTTCAGTCTCAGATCCAGAGGAGTCTAAGGGTGACGAAGGTGGAACCAAGGAAAAGGGAAAAGAAGCAAAGGAGATAGACGACTTCTAGAAGAGAAAAGAAGAAAGGCGAGGAGCACCATAGTGTTGAGCGTTTCAGATCAAGTACTGAAGAAGATCAAGAAAGAGAAGACTGCAGCTTCTATGATCAAAGCTCTAGACAACTTGTACATGTCTAAAGCTCTTCCTAACCGCATCTATCTGAAGCAGAAACTCTACAGTTTCAAAATGAACGAAAACATGTCGGTTGAAGGTAATATCGACGAGTTCCTTCATCTTATAGCTGATTTAGAGAATACAGGAGTGTTAGTATCAGATGAGGATCATGCTATATTGTTGCTTATGTCGCTTCCTAGGCATTTTGATCAGTTAAGAGACACCTTGAAATATAGTACTGGAAGAACTACATTAACACTAGATGAGGTTCTAGCTGCTATATACTCTAAGGAGTTAGAGTTTGGGTCAAATAAGAAGAGTATCAAAGGTCAAGCTGAAGCATTGTATGCAAAGGACAAAACTGAGAACAGAGGAAGGTCTGAGCAGAAGGAGAAGAGAAATAAGAATAGGTCTCGATCCAAGTCTAAGAGTAGAAAAGTTTGTTGGACTTGTGGTGAAGAAGGACATTTCAAAAACGCATGTCCAAACAAAGGCAAACCACAAGGAAACAAGAGGGATCAGGGAAATGGCAGCAAAGGAGAAGCTGCAATGGTGAAAGGAAACTCAGCTGATGGGACAGGGCTCTATGTGTCTTAAGCACTTTATTCTGCAGAAGTAAATTTGGAGAATGAGTGGATCATGGATACATGATGCAGCTACCACATGACTCACAAGAGAGACTGGTTTGAAGAGATAAGCGAAGATGCAGGAAGATCAGTGAGGATGGGAAACAAAACTACATCAAAGGTCAGAGGCATCGGTAATGTCAGGATCATGAATGAGGATAGATCAACAGTACTGCTCACACAAGTGAGATACATTCCTGATATGGACCGAAATTTACTATCTATGGGAACTATGGAAGAGCAAGGATGCAGTTTTGAATCCAAGAACGGAATCCTAAAGATAAAAGAGGAAGATTACACCATTCTGGTGGGAAAGAGACATGATAAGCTTTATCTTCTTCAAGGAAAACCTGAAACTGGTCAGTCTCTCACAGTTGTAAGATCACCAGATGATACAGTCTTGTGGCATCGGAGATTGGGCCACATAAGTCAGAAAAACATGGAGATCTTAGCAAGGAAAGGCTTTCTCGACAAGAAAAGGATATCAACCTTAACAGTGTGTGAAGACTGTATATACGGGAAAGCAAAGAGAGTTAGCTTTGTCTTAGCTACTCACGGTACCAAAGACAAGCTCGACTATGTGCATTCAAATTTATGGGGAGCTCCATCAGTGCCGATGTCTTTGGGAAAATGTCAGTACTTCATTACATTCATCGATGACTACTCGAGAAAGACATGGGTTTACTTCCTAAAGCACAAGGACGAGGCATTTGAGAAATTTGTCGAATGGAACACTCTGGTGGAGAACCAAGCAGAGAGGAAAATCAAGATCTTAATGACCAACAACGGTCTAGAATTCTGTAATCACCTGTTCAATGAGTTCTGCAAAGAGAGAGGCATAGCAAGGCACAGAACGTGTGCATACACGCCCCATCAGAACGGTGTTGCAGAAAGGATGAATCGGACAATCATGGAGAAAGTTAGGAGCATGTTAAGTGATTCTGAAATGCCTAAGAAATTTTGGGCTGAAGCTACTAACACGGCAGTGAAGTTGATCAACAAAACACCCTCGTCTGCAGTAAACTTTGAGATTCCTGACAAGAGATGGACAAGTAAGTCTCCAGTTTACAGCTGCTTAAAGAGATTCGGATGTGTTGCTTTTGTTCATACGGATGAAGGTAAATTAGTTCCTAGAGCCAAGAAAGGTGTGTTCCTAGGCTATCCAGAAGGAGTGAAAGGTTACAAGGTATGGTTACTAGAAGAAAAAAAAGTTGCAGTAAGTAGAAATGTGTTGTTTAAAGAGAATGCAGTCTACAAGGATCTGATGCAGGGAAATCAAAACTTTGAAGAAGAAGCATCAAGCGGTTCTCTTGACATTGACCTTGAAGAAACTGGTGATACACGATTGGGTGGAGATCTCCTGGAAGAAACAGGGTCCCTGGGAGATCACTCACCTGTTCAAAACGATCACCAAACAGAGGAGAACGCAGTCCCTGAAGATCCTACACATGATTCACCTGAAAGTTATCATTTGGTTCGAGATAGAGCAAGGAGACACATCACTGCTCCTAGGAGATTTGATGTGGAAGGCTACTTTGGAGAAGAAACGGATGATGAAGATGAATTTGATGGGGAGGCTCTGGTCACCACATTCGATGGAGATAAAACAGAACCTGCAACCTATCAAGTGGCACTAAGAGATGCTGATTGGGAATTATGGAGAGGTGGAATGCTGGAAGAGATGGATTCTCTTCTTAAGAATCACACGTAGACTGCAGTCATACCGCCTAAAGGACAAAGGATCATCGGTTGCAAGTGGATTTTCACGCGTAAGCCTGGGATTCCTGAAGTTGAGAAACCGAGATTCAAGATAAGACTTGTTGCTAAAGGGTATTCACAAAGAGAAGGTGTTGACTACACGGAGGTCTTCGCACCAGTGGTGAAACACGTATCCATAAGGATCTTGTTAGCCATTGTTGTAGAAGAAGATTACGAACTGGAACAGTTAGACGTCAAGACTGCATCTCTCCACGGTAAGTTAGATGAAAAGATTTATATGGAGATCCTTGAAGGTTTTGAGAGTCAGTTCCAGCCATGACAAGTGTGTTTACTCAACAAGTCACTATACGGCCTGAAACAGTCACCAAGAAAGTGGAACCAGAAATTCGACAGTTTCATGACTGAGATTGGTTTTGAGAAGAGTGCTAGAGACAACTGCGCTTACATCAAGACTCTTGAGGAAGGTTCTAAAATCCATTTGCTCATCTATGTCGATGACATGTTGGTGGCAGCGAAAGACATGAGTGTGATTTCAAGTTTGAAACAGAAACTCAGTGAAAGATTTGAGATGAAGGATTTGGGAGCAGCGAAGAAGATACTCGGTATGGAAATCATAAGAGACCGAGAAAGGGGAACTTTGAAGCTCTCCCAAGGATGTTATCTGGAAAAAGTGTTGGAAATGTACAAGATGAATCAAGCAAAGAAGCAAGACACTCCACTTGGAGTTCATCTAAAGATGCAGGCTGCTACGGAAGAGCAACTGCTCAAAGACAAGGAGTACATGAAGACAGTTCCATACTCACGCTCAGGACCACAAGCTGCAACAATCCAATTTTGCCGCCGAGTCTGTTAAAACAAAAGCAAAAGAGGAATTCGTCTTATTTGCTCCCTGCAAAGAGACCGAGTGATGTCACTACAATAACGCCATGGAAGAGGCAACTTGTAGAAGCAGCTAGAAGGGGAACTAGGGTTATTAAGCAAGCATATATTTAAAGGAAGTGTATGCAGTGAAAGAGAGATAAGGTTAAGTAGAGAGAACATATACAAAGAGTAAACTTGTGTTTTATGTTCTTGGGGAAACAGAGAGAGAAGAGAGATTGAATCGAGTGAGCTTGTAAGGGGTTCAGTGGGTGTTAGATTTCTCTGTGTTAAACTCTGTGATTAGTGGATTCCGGGAGTCAGATCCCGGCCCAGACGTAGCTTCCTCTTTATCGGAAGTGAACTGGGTAAATATTTGTTGGTGTGCTCTGTTTTTCGACCTGACCATAAAATTCTTTCACGAAAAAGTAACCTTGATCTTCTGGAGCCTCGACCAAGAACAAGTAATGAATCCCAATCTTTCCCTCGAGATTTGCATCTAAACAAGCCTTGACTTTCAGCACCTAGAAATCACCTTCGTCATGTTCATAGTAGGGAGGTCTCCTCCTCTTATCGCCAGCCGAGATCATATGGACATCACCTTTCTTCCCGTTCCCACCTGTGGAGAGAAAAGGTAACCCCATCAACGGAAACTCAAGGTGAAACTTCGGTCTCCTCTAGGGCACGGAGACCACCTCTGGAAAGAAATGTGACAAGTCCTGATCCGACTACCCCACCCCCTATTGCACTACAGAATAGGACTACTGGATATCTACCTCCTATCCCTGACTCGAATGCAAGAAGTCCACCCTCTAAAGAACAGGTTTTGGAGGAACTGCGCGAAGTCACCGTCCAGTATATTGCTTGCCCTGACCTAGCCGAGAGTGCAGCGCGCCGAATGCGAGTCAAGCAAAGCGAAGAGGGGGACCTTATGGGCCGTACTGCTGATATAAATTTAGCATATAACCTCTCGTGTACTCCTATCCAGGCGAATACTTCATCAGGGCTCCCTCCACTGGCTCCAATCGAAAGCGAGGTCCTCCCTCAGCTACAAATCAAGCAACCAGAACCGAGCAAACGCGGCAGAGGACGTCCTCCTGCTCAGAAACAAGTCAGCAAATCAAACCAAAAGTTGTTAGGAGCCAAAACACAGAAAAAAAATTTCGCTCAAGGCTCATCAAGGAAATCGAGTGATGGAAGAAGTGGCTCTAAACCTCATCAGAAGAAAGTAAATAAGGTGGTAGTTTCTTGCAATGCTCCCACTAGTACTCCTACCCTGCCTTCTACTCCTTCTGAGTCGAACAACAATTCTCTACTTAGGGTCTCTTCCTCCTCCCAGTTGGGTACATCTGATCCTCCTCGTATAAACCTAATCCCTACAAGCAAGAGAAACAAGGCGGTTTTTCAGAACATGCCAACCCCTCTTCCTTAAGAATGGTAATTTGGAACTGTTGTGGATTGGGAAACCCCATAACGGTCCAACGAATCATGGAAATCAGGAATAAAGTTTCACTTGATATCCTCTTCCTCATGGAAACAAAGAACAACTCAGAATTTGTCCTTAAAACTCTAGACTTCCTGGATTATCCGTCAAACCATCTAGTTCTCCCCTCCTCACCTGGTGCAGGAGGCTTAGCCCTGTTCTGGAAACATAGCGTGGAAATAGAGATTGTCAAATCCTGCAGTCACTATATTGATACGAGAATCAAAGCTAAGGGTAAATGGTTATTTGCTACCTTTCTATATGGAGAACCTGATAGATCCAAACGGCTTGAAGCATGGAGCTCTCTCCAAGACCAGTATTCTTCTAGAACTGATCCCTGGATCCTAACGGGCGATTTTAATGATATTATCCACTGCTCTGAAAAGGTGGGGGGACCTCAGAGACCTGAGGGCTCTTTTTCTGACTTGCGCTCTTTCATGTCCACTTGTGATCTTTTTGACCTCAAGCATACGGGTAATTTCCTATCTTGGCATGGGATCAGACATTCACACTTGGTTCGCTGCAGACTTGATAGAACCATGGCGAATAGTGAATGGATAATCAACTACCCTTCAGGATGCAATGAATATCTTCGGTTTGAGGGCTCAGACCACCGTCTCCTGGTTACCTATTTTGATCCAAAAAAGAAAAGAAGAAGAGGCTTGTTCATATATGATAGGCGACTCAAAGATTCTCCAGAAGTTAAGATTATAATCGTAAAAGCTTGGAACTTATCTTCAGAAGCCTCAGTGGACCAGAGGATAAAGGCTTGTCGTGATGTAATCATTGCCTGGAGCAAGGAGCAACAACTTAATAGTCAATCAGCGATCCTATCTCTGAAAGATCAGTTAGAGGAAGCTATGACTGATGATACTGTCACTCAAGATATCATTGACAACCTTAACAAAAGCCAACTTTTAGCTTACCAAAAAGAAGAAGCCTTCTGGAAGCAACGAAGTCGAAACCTCTGGCTAGCCTTAGGTGATAAAAACACTAGCTTTTTCCACGCTGCAACAAATGGTAGAAGAGCCATCAATACTATCTTTGTTATTGAGGACATAGCAGGAGTCCCGGTTTATGAAGAAAAAGAAATAGTGGGCTCTATCTCGGATTATTTCCAAAGTATCTTCACCTCCCAACCGGGTGAGTTAGGTCAGGCTATTAATGAAGGACTTACCCCATGTATCACCCAAGAAATGAATACAAAGCTCATTACCCTACCGACTGGCACTGAAATTAAAAATGCTTGTTTCTCTGTCCATGCTGATAAGGCACCTGGACCGGATGATTTTTCTGCTTGTTTCTTTCAATCCAACTGGGAGGTGGTTGAGGCAAGAGTCTGCTCGGAAATCCAATCCTTCTTTACCTCAGGATCCCTCCCCCTGCGAATAAATCATACTCATGTGAGATTGATTCCAAAGATACAAAATCCTCATAAGATGTCTGATTATAGACCAATTGCTTTATGCTTTGTCTATTACAAAATCATCTCCATGATTCTAACTAAACGACTGCAGCCTATCCTTCATACCTGTATATCGGAGAACCAGTCTGCTTTCGTCCCCCAGAGAGCCATTTCTGACAATGTCTTAATAACAAATGAGGCTCTACACTACTTGAAAACATCGGGAGCACAAAAAAATGTTATATGGCTGTAAAAACTGACATGAGCAAAGCTTATGATAAATTGGAATGGGATTTTATCCAAAAGGCAATGGAGTGTATGGATTTCCACCATCAATGGATCACTTGGATCATGCAATGTATTAGAACAGTTACGTATTCTTACCTTCTCAATGGACAAGCCAGTGATTCAGTTGTCCCAGAGAGGGGTATCATACAGGGACATCCCCTCTCTCCATATATATTCATCATCTGCAGCGAAGTGCTATCGGGCCTCTGCTCAAAAGCACAAGCCCAGGACTCCTTATTAGGTATCAGGGTATCAAAAAGAAGCCCTCGAGTGAACCACCAGCTTTTTGCTGATGATACCATTTTTTTTTTTGATATGATCCTTCATCCTGCTCCATCCTCCCACACATTTATGAAAAAGCCTCTGGTCAACAGATAAACCAACTTAAGTCATCCATTACCTTCTCTGCTTAAACTCCAACAAGGGTGAGAGACTAAGCTAAATCTATTCTGGGTATCCAAAAGGAGGGAGGAAACGGCAAGTATCTTGGTCTACCTGAGTTGTTTGGACGAAAAAAGAAAGATCTCTTTAGCATGATAGTTTACATGATCAAGCAGTGTGCCCTAAGTTGGTCTTCTCGATGTTTATATTCTGCTAGTAAGCTCACAATGTTGAAGTTCGTCCTCGCAGCTATGCCCACATACACTATGTCCTGCTTCAAGATACCGAATAATCTGTGCAAAAGAATTCAATCTACTTTAACGAGGTTTTGGTGGGACTCAAAGATGGAACAGAGGAAAATGAGTTGGATCTCTTGGAAAAACATGACTAAGACCTATAAGGATGGAGGCTTGGGTTTCAGAGATATACAAACCTTTAACGATGCCCTCTTAGCAAAAGTCAGCTGGCGAATACTTACTTACCCGTCTTGTCTTTTTGCCAGAGTACTTCTAAACAAATATTGCCCAAATGAGGATTTTTTGGAGTGTAAAGTTCCCAGTTCAGCTTCTCATGGCTGGAGAAGTGTCTGTCTGGATAGAGATCTTCTTAAACCAAAGGTAGGAATCACCATTGGCTCAGGAACCTCAACTCCTATTTGGCGTAACCCTTGGATTTCGGTAGATTTCCCTATGTCCCCTACAGGACCTCCTACAGTAGAAACACAGCACCTGGTTGTTGCCGACCTCCTTTTACCGAACTCCTCTGCCTGGAATATTGATCTCATCTGACAAGTGCTCCCGGTGTTTGAAAGGGACATCCTCTTTTTAATACCCAGTAAGACCGGAGCAGCCGACAAATGGATTTGGCTCCCCACTCCAGATGGGGTATACTCCACAAAGTCGGGCTATTTTGAAGCTCTCAAAAGAGCAAATGATCAGAGAGAAGTTCCCACCCATGGCACCCAGGTTCCCTTCAACTGGAAAGCTAGTATTTGGTCAGTTAAAACCTCTCCTAAGACAAAGCTTCTTCTCTGGAAAGCAGCTCAAAATGCTTTACCTGTAGGCGAAAACCTGGCAAACCGTCAGATCAATGCTAATGTTAAGTGTCCACACTGCGATGGCTTGGAAACAGTAGGCCATATGTTCTTTAATTGCCCTTTTGCAGCGAAACTATGGCGACAAGCACCCTTCAAAGAAACTTTTAATCCATATCTCACCACCTCAGTCCAGGATGGTATTACCCTAGTTAGCCGCTTGACTTGCCTCCCCCCGTCGGGTATGGGGGAGGGACCTCTCTATCCCTTGATCTTCTGGACCTTATGGACATCCCAAAACCGCCTCCTGTTCAACAAAGTACAAACCACGGTTGATGAGGCCCTTAGCGTGGCTATTATCAGGGCAAAAGAGTGGCATTTCAATCAAATGAAAAAAAACCAAGATTCAGACCCCTTGTCTATCCCGCTCCGTAAGATCATGTGATACCCGATCTAGAGATGTTTTTACCTACTTTACAGACGCATCTTGGCGGGTAGATGGGTCTGCAGAACTAGGCTGGTGATGTAAAGAGAGATACAAGAAGTCTTAACTAATCAAGAGATTGTTAAGCAAGACTTATATGTATAGGAACAAATACAAGAGATCTCAACTAATCTAGGAGATTGTTGAGCAAGACTTATATGCTTAGAATTCAAAAACTTGTTGAAGAGAAGAGTTCTCGATAATATTATTAGAAAATCAAAAGTTGTCTTACAAAGATAAAGCTCAATGCTTAAATAGAAGAGAGGGGCAAAGCGGCTGGCCCTAGATTCAATAATGCTAAACATCTAAAGAGAATCTTAAAGAAAAGGAAATAACATAACAAAAGGAAATTGAACAACACCAACATAAAATGAAACGTGGAGAAGAAGAAGAAGCTAAGTAGCTTCTAGAATGCTGCATCAGGTCGCCCGAGGTGAAGAAAAATTCGACCTCGAATTTTCAGTGCAATATTCCGCCAAGTATGGTACCAAATGCTTTCCAGCCTGCAACATGTTGTAGGAACGAGATGAAAACAGAGTCGTGTTAGGAGAACCACCAGTTGTTTGTGGTGTAAGCAAATCAGTTTTTGAGATCATCGGATCAGACGTCGCACGAGTTGGGATTAATGTGATGCGTTTTTTTTCATATGAAAACGAGTATGTGTTGAGAAAACCATCATGTGTTGTACGTCGATCATATTGCCAAGGTCTGCCCAGAAGTAAGTGACAAGCATCCATGGGAATCACGTCACAACACACCAAATCCTTGTAAGTAGAACCCACAATAAATGGTACACAACAACGTCTTGAAACTCGTAATTCTGTTTTTGCGTTTAACCACATGAGCTTGTATGGAGCTGGATGCGTCTCGGTAAACAAGGCCAGCTTAGAAACAGCTTCTTCCGAGATTATGTTTGCACAACAACCAGAATCAATCAGGAAACGACAAACTTTACCACGAATGGTACAAGAACTCTGAAAAATATTTGATCGCAGCCACGACTCATCTACGACCTGAGGTGCAAGACAAGATCGACGCAAAACAATGCTTGGCCTGTGTCACCGGTGACACGTTCTTCAACGAGTTATTCTTTCTCATCATCGTACTCATCATACACAGCTTCCTCCTCCACAAACAAGCCTCTACGACTCAACTTGGGGCAATTTGATTGTCGGTGTCCATGTTCTCCATACCCAAAGCACTTCAAGGTCGATGTTCGTGAGAACCTCGAGCTGCCAACACCATCACCGGTTTCATTAATTCGAGTAGTGCCACCAGCATCAGAAGATGGATTAAATGGTTGAGAGGAGTCAGTGACACGAACGTTTTGTGTACTTGATGAATTCCCGTTAGTAGAACCACAAATATTTTGTTTGATGAGCAAAGCACGTTGGTGAGCTTCCGACACCGTCTCAGGATCAAATTGGAGCAGAGAATTTTGAATTTGTAATTTTAATCCTCCAATAAAACGAGACATAACCTGCTCCTCTGTTTCCGTCAGTGTGTTGCGAGCTAACAGAGAAAAAAAATCTGCTGCGTATTCATCCACAGAGTTTGTGCCTTGACGTAAATTCTGGAACCGAGTGTATAACGTACGAGAGTAGTTGTAAGGGAGAAATGCTTTGCGCAGATGGCGTTTCAGTTTTTCCCAAGTAGCTATTTTCTCTTTGCCTGTTCGAGCTCTCTGTTCTTTCACTTGCTGCCACCACGCCGATGCTCGACCCTTCAAACGAGTTGCAACTAACGCCACACACATGATGTCGGGCACTCTTTTGAATGACAAGATTTCTTCCACTGAACTGATCCAATCTAACAGCTCATCTGGTTGTAAGCTACCAGAAAACTCAGGAAGTTCAACTTTAAAACCCGATTCCCAACGATTGTCATCACCTCTTGGTGCCATCAAAACACCGTGACGTTGTCGCTGTTCACCAAGCTCTGCAAAAGGGTTGTTATCAACGACTTCATCTTCGTCCTCCTCTTCTTCTGAATAATCTTCACGTCGTGGCAACCTTTGAGGACGTCGCGGAACTTGAATCAAAGTTCGGACTGCTGTTTCCACTGACTCACGCAGCATATCATGCATACCACGTTGAAATTCTGAAAACATGTCACGCATCGCTTCAAGTTGCTCTTCATGCTGTTGTTGAAGACTTTTCTTAGGAGGCATGATTAGGATCTTCGTCTCTGATACCAACTGATGTAAAGAGAGATACAAGAAGTCTTAACTAATCAAGATATTGTTAAGCAAGACTTATATGTATAGGAACAAATACAAGAGATCTCAACTAATCTAGGAGATTATTGAGCAAGAATTCTATGCTTAGAATTCTAGGTTTCTCTAAAGAGAAAAGCAAGAGTTCAAAGACTTGTTGAAGAGAAGAGTTCTCGACAATATTATTAGAAAATCAAAAGCTGTCTTACAAAGATAAAGCTCAATGCTTAAATAGAAGAGAGGGGCAAAGCAGCTAGCCCTAGATTCAATAATGCTAAACATCTAAAGAGAATCTTAAAGAAAAGGAAATAACATAACAAAAGGAAATTGAATAACACCAACATAAAATGAAACGTGGAGAAGAAGAAGAAGCTAAGAAGCTTCTAGAATGCTGCATTAGCTGGGTTTTCTGAAATCTTCAAGGGCAGATTATTTTCCAAGGATCAAGGAGTGTGACTGCTGTCCGCTCTCCTCTGGTGGCCGAAGCGTTGGCAACTTTAACTGCGATTGAAGTTGCAATCGAATCAGGCCTCTCCCACCTCTCTTTCGCCTCCGACTCACAGAGTTTAGTCAAGGCTGTTACTTCGAAGCTCCATCAGAAGGATCTTCACCGGATTCTCCACGATATCTCGGTTCTATCCAGCAATTTCTCTTGTTTCTCTTTCAATTTTATTCCCCGAACCCTAAATCAGTTAGCAGATGAGTTAGCAAAAAACGCCCTTTTATCTCCTTGTATTGAACTTGTTTAAGTTTTTAATATAAGGTCATATTTGTTCAAAACAAAAATTCATCTGGGCGCACGAAAAAAAAAACCATTGAACTATGGCAAATTTAAGTATAATAATCCAAGTAGATAACAAAATACAACTCACAATCCTTTTGTCATTAGTTAAGTCAAACTTACCTATAATTTCACCAATATATAAAATTAACCATGAGGCAGAGAGACCCTTTGTACATGGCTATTACTTTTTAGTATAAACAAAATGTGTAACTTGCTTCATGGTACCATATTGTCCATACTCCATATATCCCTTAACTTAAGTTCTTAAGGGTTGTTCATACGTTCTAGGTATGTGACTATTATGTGTTGTAATGTCCCGACTGCCACTTTTTGTGGATCCTATGTCTACTCCTAGTTCATGGGCTCACCATACTTAATGGGCCTCACATCTTCTTACGAGATTCGTGAGCCCATCCATATCTGACGGTCGGTTTGCTATGTCTGAGAGGTTGTAAAGACTTGTTTATCGTCCCTACAAATCACCACATAATCTTTCCATGTGTTTTGTCCTCACTCGCACAGTTCTGCCAATCATTTCTTGGAAGGTCACCCATCTTGAGACTACTCCAGCTCAAGTACGCTTAACTCTGGAGTTCTCTCAAGACCTTTGACCAAAAAGATAAGTGCACTTTGGTGACATAGGTGACCAAATCAATTCTTTTAAACCTCTCCGTAAACCAGGGTGTCTCAATTTACCTCCACTAATAGATCGCAATGTCCTCGTTGCGCACCGAGACCGTCACCCCCGACGGTGTGAGCCCACTCGACTCCACACTTGTCTGAGTTCGGCTCTGATACCACTTGTAATGCCCCAACCGCCACCTCTCAGTGGGACCAATGTTCTATCCTATTCCACGGGCCCACCTTCCTTAATGGGCCTCACGTCCTCTCACTAGGCCCGTGAGTCCATCTATATCCAACGACCGGTTTGTTACGTCCGGGAGGCTTTAAAGACTTGTTACCGTCCCTACAAATCACCACATGATATTTCCCTGTGTTTTGTCTTCACCCACACAGTTCCGACAGTCACTTTCCGGAAAGTCATCCATCCTGAGACTACTTTAGTTCAAACAACCTTAACTCTGAAATTCTCTCACGACCCTTGATCGAAAAGATAAATATACATTGGTGACATAGATGGTCAAATCAATTCTTTTAAACCTTTCTGCAAGCCATGAGTATCACATGTGTGCTTCTTGTCTTTGCCTTCGCATACATTATCCAAAATCGCAAGTATATCTTCTTCATTAATTCTGCTTCTTTATTATGCGTCGAATTTTCATTTCAATGTTGAAATTGTAACGAGTAAACATAAAATAGATGTTAGGATTGGAAGTTATTGGGGTGTCTTGCCATAGTGGGTATCTATAAGGATTCACCAAACTGCCTAACGTACGGTTTAAAAATGTTACATTTAAAGCAAAGGTCATCGTAGAGAATAGACTTTATTGTTACTAGGGGAATCGTCAACATTTCTTCTAGTCACACTCAAAAGATTGTGAATGGTCTTAGAATTCCAACATTTTTATTCAACATGTTACGTATAAGTTAGGTCTGGTATCCATTCATTTCTTAGTTTCAATATAATATAGGATTTATAACATGTTACTTAGAGATGATAGATCTTTTAACCTATTTATCTTGAATCAAAATTTACTTTTGGTTTGGTTGTGAAAAAAAACCCTATGAAAGTAGAGTGGTCCATACTCCATAACATGTATATCATTATGTCTGGTTCTTTCTTATTTTTAATTATGGGATGCCAATTAGAAACTGGACCTTACCTAGTAAACTTGGGGTTCTTAAACTAATAGCACCGGAAAATTTCAAAGTCAGTTTCTTAATCGATCGATTCGTGAAATATTCTTGGAAAGAGGCCAGATGAAGACATGCTTTAGGTTTGGATTTAGACGGTGAAAACAAAACTACTCGCAAAAATATAATTAAGCCGTTTTGATCGTCACACTGAAGATATTACGTGGGCCTCAAAATCAGGAAACCAATACAAGTGCCACCAACTATAAACAAGCCTAGTAATCGAAAACATAAAATAGTCTCTATCATTCCAAGCCCGATTAATATTAACCAAACCAAGTATTTTTTTCAGATTTTGGGCTTTTCTGGTGAACCTTCTCTACTTTAGGCTTTCATAATACTTTTAGTAAAGAAAGGTGGTTATCAAGCAATTACGTAGTAGGCAGTGTACATGATTGAAGAGAACACAACAAAACTATTTCCGTGTCAAGTCGAGAGCAATGCTATTTTAGGAGTTCATCTGTTTGTTCATTCACTTAAATTGTAATTCAAATTGATATTGTATACAACTTGTAATTTATTTATTTTTACGAAGAGAAAGAGTTTTGTCATCTAATAAGAAGAGATTTTCATATAATATAGACTTAATTGACAACAAAACTTAAACTGTAAGACTTTGAACATCAAAACTTATTCAGATATTGCAAAAAGAAAAAGAATGTGGTGGTATTCGTGACATCGTCCATTGATTTGTAATTTAGTGAGATCGTTGTATCAAAATATCAAACTATGTTCAAGGTTTTGTACTGTTATGACGGAGAAAAAAAGTGGGGTCAATTGATAAATACTGACATCTCCAACCCATTTCTTCATTTTTTATTCTATTTTGGAGTAACTCTATTTTAAAGATGGTTTTCTTCCAATTTATTTCTCTATTTTTGATTCCAACGCAAAGCGGCCTTTCATTTCCTTGTTTCGTCGTGGCACACCCCCCACAAGCACAAAAGAATATTCTTAGAATATTATTTTTCTATCTTATTATTAATTTATATAATGATCCTTTAATTATTAAAATTACAAATTTGATCAAAATATTTTATTTTTAGCAAAAAAATAAATTAGTATATAATTTATATTTAAAATTTATTATTGAACAACAATACATTACACAACATTCATATGAAATATTTTTTGTTTATGCATCCATAGAGTGTTTTTCCCACAAATGATCAATTATTAGTCTTTGTTGTATTAAGTTGTTTTTAGTTTTTAGTTTAAGACATATGCTATTTTGTATCCTTTTTTGGAATTATCTATTTTCTATGTAATATATGCTATTGTTGAATTTTAAAATTATTATTTATAAGTTTAAGTATAAAGTAATAATAATTAACTGTATTTGGATATAAAATCTAAATATATATAAATTTAAAGGACTGATTTATAAATAAAAAAGCTCAGCTGTAAAATGGAGAAATAAATTAAAAGTCTCCAAATATAGAGATAAATATAGAGATCTCCATTTTGGAGATGGAAATAGAGTGGGGTTGGAGAAATTTTTTTTCAAAAATAGAGTTTGGAGACAGAAATGGAGATGGGTTAGAGATGGTCTGCGTCATAAATGCCTCACATATATATATCTTCACCATCTATCTAATCGAACTCACGATCGAGACTTGTCGACTCCAGAACAACTTCCATTTAAGCTCTCTCTTATTTTTAGATTTTCTTTCCATTTCTTTTATCTTTTTCTCTTTTACTACTATTTATTCTTCTTTTGATTTGTTGAATATCATATGAAAATCACTAAATCAGTTGGTTTTGAGCTCACATCTTCTATGTTGATATACTTGATATCATTATTTGGGGAGGTCAGAGAAAAGATCCCCCGTTATAATATCTTCAAGAAAAAAAAAAAGGTATATACATATATTATCTATATATAGCTGACCCCATTTGATAAGCTGTATTGCTCAAATTGTTAAGATAGATAGAAATTTTGTCTTATAGTACTATAATGTGAAAAAAAAAAAAAAAAAAAAAAAAAAAAAAAAAAAAAAAAAAAAAGAAGATGGGGAAACAATTATGGGCATTAATATATGTTACAGTGGTGATATTAATCATAGTAGAAGTGGAATCAAGTCTTCACAGAGTAGGCGGTGGAAGATACAGTTGGAACTCCGACGTTAACTACTCTGATTGGGCCAACCACCAACGTTTCTACTCCGGCGATTGGCTTTGTCAGTAAAATTTCTTTATCTATTCTTTCTTTGTCACTTTCTTGTTTATTGTTCATCCCTTTCAACTAAAACATGTTTTCTAAAACTGTTAGATTTCGGATTCAATCGAACGCGTCATAGCATTCTCCAAGTTAACAAGAGCAGCTACGATCAATGTGTCGACANCTTCTTCCCTTCTCTATCCGTATCTTCATGATGCCTTGTTGTTTACTCCTTTAGTTTCACCAATTCCACTGATTTTTTTATTTTGATTTTCCTTTAAAATTCCCATATGTTAGGATTTCTCATTCTTTCTCTTCAAACAGTGTTTTTCATTCTATTTTTACTATTCATAGATAGAGACTTGGAAAATTCTTTTCAGAATTTAGTATTTAAATATATATAAATGAGAACCTAAGTTATGAAACCATAATTATCAAAAACAAAAAACTTTAGCTTTTTGTTTATATTGATAAGTAGTATTACATTTTGTATAGTCACTATTATTAATTTATTTGAATTGAATGTCAAATCGTATTAAACCAAAAAAGCATCTGTTAATATTTATTTTGTTAATTTGGTCAATTTTTACTCTTGTGTACGCCATGGAACTTGTGGCAAACATACCCTTGGAGCTCTTTCGTATATTTTGGTCTTCCATATCCCAAATTGCATTGAGTTATTCTCGAACATTTTTTTTCAAAAACTTTGATGAGTCGATCATGAGGTGAAATAATTTCTCCATGTCTTCTACCATAATTTTCTCTGGAAATATGATATAAGGCTAATTGATAGACGTGTTGTAAAAAGAATAGATATAACCGAGATTGGTTGGAGTTGTTTAGTAAAGTGATCATATTATGTATCCTAACCTGTTGAAAAATCATTACCATAAAGCCGATGTGTAATCGTTTTGCATCTTTGGAAAAAGTATCGACATGAGAAAAATGCATCCACAAAATTTTGTATTCTTGTAATTCTTTAATAATTTTGTCTGCAAAGCTTGTTTTGATGAAGATGACTATATCACTAAACACTAGTGTTTCTTTTCTGATAAAAGTGTGATCCGTTTAATACACGTCTCTAGACCAGTGTCTCATATGTATTGATGTGCCCTTGTATAATTTCTCTATAAAAGTTGTAACTTATATCTAAACTTACAACAACAAAAAAGGATGGTATACTTTCTGAAAATAGATTTTTATTCACCTCAGAAATCTTTCAAATAGTTTTCTCTTGTACCATTGTTTGAATGCATTACACTTTAATGTTATTTAAATGTGTCGCACAATCAAGCGGCAACGATAAATTGTGAATTTCGTATAACACTGAAATAAAGTCGAATTGAGTTCTCTCTCTCTCTCTTTCTCTCTTTTGATAACACGAAATGAGTTTTCTTAGTCCGGTAAAAGACTGAGAATAGCAGCCAATTTGTAATCGCCAATAGAAAAAGGAAGCACTACATTACATTCATACATGATTTCATTAATGATTAATGAACAAACATTATAGGATAACTATATCAAAATTATGGTATATATATTTTTGATATTAAATATATATAATGTACTAGAAAAAAGGAATGCAATGTAAGAATAGGAATATTGATTCAATCATCAATGTTCTAGTACGAAAGGTAAAGCTTGATAGATAATATTAGTGTTGGCCTGAGTGTTTACTTTTTCTTTTTTTCGTCGTACTAACTATAAACTAAAGTGAATAATTTGATAAAAGAAACCAATAGAACCAATAAAACATGAAAAAAAATGAGAAAAAAAAAGAAAGAAAGAAGAAGTAGCAAAGAAGAGGGGTCCATTTCTGCCACCGTCCTCTCGTCTTCAAGGCCTGCAACACAGTGTATGCCTTAACCCTACACCTTTTCTTTGCATACAGTCATACAGATTACAATATGGAGTATTATTAATTTTTAATTTTATCAACCATGGAACTCTCAATATCACAATTCAGTGATTCACAATGTATTTTGTTTGAATAAACCTTTTAGAAAAAAAAAAAAACTCGCATTAATTACTATCTCTCTGTCTTGATACTGACAGTTTAACTCTCTGGCTAAAGAACAAATGTTGTTTGCAGAGGTATCCACTTTTAAAAGAGAGTAAACTGATATAACCGGGGAAAAAAAGTTTTAGTAAATTCATGACCGTGAAATTTTTTTCTGACTATGAATTAAATGTTCAAATTGTTTAGGTAACCAAGTGTTAGTACTTTTTTTTTTTTGTCACAAACTAAGTTTTAGTACTTACAACTACATTATTACATTCTGAAGATTATGATAGTATTATTCAAGTGTGATGTGAAAAAATAACCCTGAAAGTTTATTATATAACTAATATATGATAATAAGTAAATCCATCTTATTGACAAAAGAAATTAAAATAAAATTTTGAAATTTACTAAGTGTTTCTTAGATCAAATAACGTAGATTTTTTTTGCCAAATCTATGGCCACGAAAAGATCAACGTTCTGAATGTTTACGCCATCTTCCGTCTTTAGCTTTTCATACTCCGGATATTGGTAACATCTTGGCCTTACATTTATATTACGTTGTTCCACAAATGTAGGTTAGATAAAAATACGTAACCAAAAAAAAACATGATCTCCTCCATAGACAAAGTCTCCATATACAAAGTTACGAATATTGTAGCAAGTTATCAATGCGAGTTAATCTATCTTTATTCAATCCGTGCAACTATAAAACCATGGTTCAAGGGATCGATTTATGGATTACTTAGATAAAGATTTATGACCGCAAGAGAAACTAATGGAATGACAAAACTTAGATACATCATATATCAACAACCTAAAGGAGTAGTAAAAATATTTTAAAACGTGAATAAATAAAATTTTTTTAATATGTGTAGTTAGGCTTGGACATCCGTTCCGTTTTTCCAGTTTGGTTCGGGTAATTTCACGTTTTGAGAAACATTCTAGAATAAGAACCTAGATTTTATTTATGTTCAGTTCGGTTTAATTTTTGAACGCACAGAGTTAGAAATGTTATCATCTGGAAAAAGGTTGAGATAATAAGATGTACAGTATTGTATACAACTCTTTTTTTTTAATGCTATATACAATTTTTTGTTTTAAAAATACAAAATTATCAACTAGTGAGCTAAGTCTACGAAAAAGGTTAATGTGAGCAACGAAAAGGCTAAGGAGCCTAAGTAGCAATTATTCAGCTAGGTTCCCTGATGTCCAACACTTAAATTATTATACACATTTGTATTACATTATTCTCGACGCTTCGTTCATCTTTCTATCTAGATATATAGCCTACGTACTTTCCAGTTGGAAAAAGGACTCAAAGTATCAATTTTCAGTTAATGCCTTCAATTAAATAGTATAGTAGTATTTATGTAAGAACCAGTTATAGAAAATTCTTGATTCAGACTTTGAAGCCTTTGAACAAATAAATGCAAGGGTCTTTCTTTAGACCAAATAGGTTTAATATGAAAATCGATCACTTATAGACGGGAACTGTTTCAGCAGCAAATTAAAGAGACATTTGTTCTCCCATTTAAAATTTTACTCTATTTTAAGTAAGATTATATTGTTGAGTTTTTTTTCACAAAATATTTTGATTTCCTATGTTGACGTCGTCCTGACTGGTGGTTAAGTGTATAAGTTTATGATTTGGTGTCTAGTGAATGTGGGAAGAGTTACGTACGAGAAATTCTTTGAATATCTATATCATTTAAGTTCGAAATGTTTAACCAAATAAGTCTTAATTATAAGTAAAGATATGAATTAAAATTGGCTGTGATTTTTTAAAGAAAAAGTGGCTATGATGGATAAGATATAGAGAGGGTGTAGGGTTAACTTAAGTTTCACGACTTGGAGGAAGTATAATGTGGAATCTTTTGGGATGAAGGCAGATTGCATGCGCGTATGCTTTTTCTAAAGACATTAAACTAAAATCCTGCATTTTATATAATCTTTAACTTTTGGGAGTCTTCAAGTTGACGACATGTCACACTTTTGCTTTAATTTCTATTTTTCCTCGACTTATATTGTTATTGTAGTCTATGATCAACAAAAACAAAGACACCCAAATCTAGATCAAGTGAAATATTTGTTTGAATGTTTCCATACACGCAGACATATGTTAAATGAATAGTTTATAACGATGATTTAAATTAAAAGAAACATTAGAGATTACATTTTATTGTGAATAACTTAGCTAGGTTCTAATGTATGATTGTTAAAGAATATAAAAGTTCGGCTGTAGGACACGAGCTATTTGGAAAACATTTCAAAGAGATTTTCTAAACTATGTTCATGACTAACTTGAAAACATGAATACATGATCATTGTAACATAAAGCGTTGGCATATATACAAAATTATTGTCTTCTTACTTCAACCAAATATTAACTAAAAAATCACTCTGTAGTATCTATATATACATTTTTAGAGACATTTATGAAATAAATCCTAGAGTTTGAACTTCTTTACAATCATGACATTAATATTAGTTTTACAATTATTTTTTATTTTAAATAATATCAAATTTGGAATCTAATTTAAGAAGATTTTCTCCTATTCAAATTTCCAAAAGTAGACCAATACCCATTAACATTAAATATTTTATATTTAATTAATCAATTCTCTAAAAAAATATTGATAATAACTTATTTTCATGTGTTTGAAAGCCAAGTGATTAAACTGTTGATAATAACTTCAATTTATTTTTAAAAATTGGGGTATAAACTGACACAAATTGTTAAAAAAAAAAAATTCCTTCTTCACCGAAGTGTTTTTCAGTAGCTAATATATTAATATATAGATTTTTCATCCATACTAATAAGAAACAATTGATATAAATCAAACTTTACAAAAAAACATTTCACCATTTTAATCAACTTGCACAACTATAATACAAAAGTGTTAAATGATATAGAGATAAAACAACCAAAATTACAAAGTCAAATTATAGTATACTCATATAATTATAAAATAGAATATATTATGTAATACTATTATCTCAACATTGTAAATGAAAAAGAAAAATCACAAAAAAATATATTTGTTGATTTAATTAAATTTAATGAATAATAAGGATATCCTAAATTGTATATAATAAACCACTACATGTAGACAATGAAAATTATACACTACAGAATGTATTGATGTAAAACTATAGTACGATTAAAAAATACAAAATATATTATATACATATATAGTTAATATAAAAAAAAAAATTGTATTTCTAAACAAAAAAATAGTCCTGCAATGTACCACGAGTGAATATCTAGTACTAAATAAATAAAATAAAGAAAATCAAGAAATTAGAAGGAAATAAACTATCTTAAAACTATGGAACATGAGTTATCTGTATAAGACACTTTCTTAAAATGAAAACGAGTAGCAAATTAGTTAAAAATTAATGTTCGTTTGATATATAATTTCATGGAAACAGAAAAAGTTACAAATCAAAAGGAATATGCACAGAAATATCTAGACCTTATTCCAAAACTCCAAACTAAATATTCAAATGTATAACGTATGGTTGTGGTAAGAAGAAAAAAGAGTCTGAAACGTAAGTCTATTTCATTGCCCTCTCTTTTTAGTGGAACGAGAAAAAGCTGTTGAGTATCATTATCAACGGCTTAAATAATATGGAAAAATGTTTTTAATAAAATTATCATAAAAGGAAAAATAAAATAAAATAAAATCTTCGTCTTCTTTATAGGTGGTAGACTTGTAATTAAAATGAAAGGTAGATTTCTCAGACGATGACCTTAATCATAAGTTCCTAACACTTTATGCTCCTCGAAATTCGAATCTCATTCAACGTTAGGCCTAAATCATAGTTATCCACATGAATGAAACACATACTCTTCTCCCTCGACTCTATGTATACATAAAAATAAACGTGACCTTAACGAAATAAACAATAAAAAATATATAAATGGGACTCAACATCAATCATACTAGAGTCAAATTATTCCATTGCCGACTCTGACTGTAACGTAACTCTTAACCGACCAAACAAATGTGTCTATTTTAGTATTTTGTTTGGAAGAAAAAAAATGCTTTTCAAGTTTCGATCATTTTCTGAATGAGAATTTACAGTTTGGTGTCATGGTGTGGTTAAGATTATATGTGAAAGTGTGTAACAGTGTGGTTTTTTCACATGGTTATGTATTTGCAAGAATTTGATATATCACGCATGATTGAAGAATAATGATTGATGACTTTTTTCTGTAACCAAAAATATTGAAATACATGATAAATAAGAAGGACACATGTTGATGATATGTGAAATAGGAATCTTATAAATAAGGAACAAAAGGTTGAAAGCAAAAGGGTATTTATTTAGTTTACTTCCTATTCTGAACCCTTAACTTCTGCTATCCTTTCCACCAACAATACTTATTCTCTCTTTCTTTTTTTTCTTCCTCTTCTTCTCTTGTCCTTTGATTTTTAGACCAACTAAGCATATCAACAAAGTCTCTCTCTCTCTCTCTCTCTCTCTCTCTCTCTCTCTCTCTCT
>NC_025691.1:5065140-5110964 GCF_000633955.1 Camelina sativa
AAATTTCATCTCTTTGGAAAAACCCTAGACCAAAGATTCCAATCTCTTTTCTCTTAAATTGTTCATCATTTTATATATATATATATATAGATTTGGGTATGTTGTGTCATTGAATCTTGTGACTGCCATGACAGATCTTTTTGGGATCTGCATAGAGGAGTTGCTTCTTGTAGCAGCTTTCAGGTAGCTGTAGCCAGCCTGCATCAGATGTTATTAACTCACTAGACACCAAACACAAGAACAAAAAAACGGCAAGCACTTTGAAGAGCCAAGCAAAGCAAGTGGGCAAACAAAAACGGCACGCAAGTTTTCACTCCAAGTTGGTTTTACAAGAAAAAAAACTACTCTTGGAATGTCATTTTGAGAGGTAACAAAAAAAAATGGGACTTAAGGGTTATAGCGTCGGAGAAGGAGAAGGAGAGATAGTTGAGGTTCAAGGCGGCCACATAATCCGAGCCACGGGCCGAAAAGACCGTCATAGCAAAGTTTTCACATCGAAGGGTCCACGTGACCGGCGCGTGAGACTCTCAGCTCACACGGCGATTCAGTTCTACGATGTTCAAGACCGGTTAGGGTATGACCGGCCTAGCAAAGCCGTTGATTGGCTCATCAAGAAAGCCAAAACGGCCATAGATAAGCTCGAAATCGCGGAGTCTACTCATCAAGAACCGGTGACTACTAAGGCGGGATCTCCCAATTTGGTGTTCCAAAGAGAAAACAATAACCAAACGCAGTTCGTGGCGGCCAATCTTGATCCTGAAGACGCAATGAAAACGTTCTTCCCGGCGACGACGACAACAAGCGGTGGTAGTGGTGGTGGTACAAACATGAATTTCCAAAACTACCCTCACCATGATGACGACAACATAGTCTCAAGAAGAACAACAACAACACCACCGAACCTTAGCCAAGATCTTGGACTCTCTCTTCACCCGTTTCAAGGAAACAACAACGCAGTCGTAGTACCCGAGACCAACAGTTTCACCACGACTCACTTCGAACCATTCGGGAGAATCTCTGGATGGAATCATCACGACTTGACGATGACGCCATCCTCCTCATCCGAGCAACAAGAAGAAGAAAGAAGTAATGGTGGTTTCATGGTGAATCATCAACATCAACCGTCGATGATGACATTGCTTAATAGCCAGCAGCAACAAGTGTTTCTTGGTGTGCAACAACAACAACAACAAAGGGGTACCCTTCAGTCCAGTTTATTCCCTCACTCGTTTCGTTCTTGGGATCATCAAACCACGCCAGATCACCATCATCATCACAACCAAGTTTCTCCTGTAATGTTTGCTTCTTCATCACAGTATGGTTCTCATGGGATGATGATGATGCAAGGCCTTAGTTTCCCCAACACTACAAGACTACTCCATGGAGAAGAAGCTACTCAACCAAACTCTTCTTCTCAAAACTCACACCTCTAAAGTCTAAACCCGGCTCAGGTTTGCTTCTTCTTTTTAGTGTATCAAGAAACCACAAATTAATTAAATCTGTTTAAATCTTTCATAATTAACCCACATGTATTTCTTTCAGACAACAATGGAGGTTTTGATTCATCATGACATTGAACAAAAAAGGAGGAATTAATGTGATGAAAGGAGAGTACGCCATATATTAATTATTATTACTACCATCTCTATCCATATATTTATGATTTAAGACTATTATTACTCTTTTGGTATTATTATTGTTATTATTCAATTTTGCTTATTTGCTTCTATATATGATCTCTGCATTGATCATCAAGATTACGATATTGAACGCGATGAGTTCACTCTATGTGTATTTTGGCTTTAATATGGCCTTAGGCTGGGATAAATTGTAATCTCATTTTTTGTTCTACGAGTGAGTTTTGATTTTCCCTGGTTTTTAGTTATCTTCGGTTAAGTAGAGTAATTGAAGGACGTTGAAAGCCTAGGTCGTATTAATGAGTAATGTAGAAGAGGTGCTCATTATCATCTTTACAGACACCAATTTTTTTCTTTTTAACATAGCTTCTGAGTTCTGATGACTCTCTCTTTAGCTTAGCTGCTAAAAAGTTGCGACTATTTAATAGAAAAGTCAACATTATTACAAACTTGGGATTTTTATGCCAAAAGTTGCTATTGAGTATTCAATGCTTTGTGACAGTGATACCAAAGGATCTCGATATGTTAGTCTGCTTTACTTGATCTTATGACTCTTATTGGGTTTGAAAGAAGTTTTTATTTTTCTCCTACAAATCATCATTGAAATCATTATTTATAGTCGTATAGTTAGGGGCTATAGAGATTGACATTTATGATTTATCACTATTTTGGCACTTGTGTATAATGAATATATATCTTGGTTTGGTGAAATTACTTAAATATATATAGGTTAAAGGGGTTTGTACTTTGTCGTCACATGATGATCATAATTTTTTCCCAACGATGATCATTAATTTTATACAAGACGTTAAAAGCTAAGAATGTTTCGTACTTAAAAAAGTTTGCATACTCGAAACAATTTAAAAGCCATCATCTAATGTGAGAATGACTAGTTTGGCCTTTTTGATAATGAATTGTGTTTGGTTTATTGGAAGAGGTCGACAAAAGGATTACAACCTTACAATCAAGAGTTTTGCGAATGTGATAGATGGCACTTTGATGTTTTTGAAGAAAAACTGAAAAACTACATAAAATTTTGTTACAAAAAGAAGTAACCTTGAAGGCTTAAACTATAAAAGTTCCAAATGATGGTTAAATTCTTATTAAGAACATATATAAATAGCGGTTTAAATTTCATTGATTTCGGTTTATATACAAAAGTGTAACCCAAAAAAATATACCAACAAACAAGTACAATCAAAATATAACATAGCACCCTTCAAGATAGAGTTTCATAGATGTTGCATGCTCCCATCTTAAAAGTAACTTGTTGATAAGCTTCATATAATTTTGTTACGAAAAGAAGTAAAATTGAACTATAGAAATTCCAAATCATAGTTAAATTCTTTTTAAGAAAGTGTAACCAAAAAAAAAATATATATATATATATATATAGAGAACAAACAAGTACCATTAAAATAGAACACCCTTCGAGATAGAGTTTCATAGATGTTGCATACTTCATACGATCCTATCATAATTATGTTTATAAAAGTAACTTGTTGATAAGCTTCATAAAACTGTAATTGATACACCAAACAATATGAATACAGATGTCCATATGTTTAGTTTTTTCCCATGAAAATAGGACCCGAGCATTATGAAGACTCAAGAGAGTCAATCACTCTAATAGTTACGGATTGATACTAGAGAAATATTCTAGGATAGCACTAATATAGTTTTTTCTTCCAAAATTAGTTTAAGTATTCCAAATCTAGCATTTAATATTGTATTTAAATTAAATAACAAAATTCATTTTTTAAAGAGAAAAAAATCAAACTCACGCTTCTTTAAACTTTTTCCTGTGAAGTTTGTGATGAATTTTCCAAATTTTCAATCTGAGATCTTTCAGTTAATTGCTAGATTGATCGATATAATTAAGCTTCAATAAGGTGATTTAATCAGAGATTCGTCGAATCCATTATAATTTGGATTCGTAGTTGTATTTGGTGTTGGTGATTTTAAACAGCGACGAAGTAGAGAGACGTGATTGTTTGGTGTTGTTAGCTCAGTCTTCTAGTCCAATGGTGAGATCGAGATCTCAAGGACCGATTAGGTGTGTGACTCCCACGCCTTTAGTTGATGTTGAGAAGCCGCTTCCCAAATCCCAATGAAGATCTCTACATGGAAAGCTTCTCCGGTGGGTTTTGACACAGATCCAGCAAGTATCTCTAGAAAGATGGGTGCATGTACGAAGGTGACTGGAAACGAGGCAAAGTTTCAGGAAAAGGCATATTCTCGCGGCCTAGTGGAGCTACTTACGATGGTGAATTCAAACCTGGGAGAATGGAAGGATTTGTGACTTTTACTGGAGCTGATGGAGATACTTACAGAGGAACTTGGGTTTCTAATAGAAAACATGGTCATGGGCAAAAGCGTTATAGCAAATGGAGATTTCTACGAAGGTACTTGGAGAAGAAATCTGCAAAATGGTAGTACCTTTGGGGTTTTTGTACAGAAACCATGTTTGATCATAGGGCTTTGGTTTTTAGTTATACGAGCATTGTTTTCAATTGAGAAACTTGATGTAACATATGGTAGATTTATTTATTGTGAATGGAGGAATCAAGATTGTTGTGGAGTTTCTTGAAACTATTGATAAACTAGTGGTAGCTAAAGAGTCGAATACAAACCAGCCTTTTAAAAAGACAAAGCTAAACGATGATGGTGAGGAAGTGTCTAAAGATTTGATTAGGGACACTACTCCTCCACTAATGGGAAGCGTTGATGTTAATGGGTTTCAAGTTCTTACTTCACATGTAATTAAAAGATGCAAACTTTATTCAAAATTTCCAATATTTTGGGGGATGATGTGGTTTTGTCGTTAATTTCGGTGATGGGATATGTGACTTCATCGGTTCTGATATAGTCAGCTTCTCTGGCTTCTCGTGTATCAGTTATAGACTGGGTTATTAGTGTCAATGAGGCAGAGCACAATGGTAGTTGATCTTTTGGTTATAGTCATCATAATTTTGAGGATTTCTGAATATTTAGAAAAATCATCCTAAATTTCAAGGACACTTTCCTAAACATTATGAAATTCTTCCTAAATTTTTTAAAAATGAGTTTTAAATGTTTTATTTATGTTTTTACATAAATATATCACAAATTACCCCATTTAGTGAGGGATATTAATTTTATTTTGTTGCACATCATAATATATATATATATATATACATATGAGTAATGATTTGATTTTGTGTCTTCCTAATTTTGTTATGAAAGTCCTCCTGAATTGCAAAAAATTCTTCCTGATTGAATCATTCCTAAATTTAAATAAATATGATTTTAACACTTTTGTTTTTTTATGTTTTTGTTTCACGGTGTCAAATATTAGTAGATTACTCCAGTAGAAAGAGGGTAGTGATTTTATTTTATACATATCTTGATCTTAAAAAATCCAAATGTTTTTATGAAAACCATCCTGAATTTCAAGAAAACTTTCATGGAATCAAAGGTCCCATGGATGTAGTAACTATGTGGTTTTAGGAAGGTCTTCCTAAACAATCCTAAAACTTTTAGGAAAGTCTTCCTAAAATTTGTAGTTTAAGGATTTGAACCTGATAACTTTGTGTCTAGCCAATAATCTAAGCCATTAATTCGAGTATACATTGAGGCAAAATCATTAACAAAAAACAAAAAAAAAAACAGTGATTTTAGACATGAAGCTGACTGGGATACGAGACAGTCCTTAAGATAAATATATCCATCTTTACCATTACAAACAACAATTTCGATAGTTTGGATCGACTTCAAGGAGATCCCAATTCCTCTCTCGTACTAAGCGCTCCTTCTCCCATACTAAGTGCTCCTTCTCATCTAACATCTTTTTGTCTCAATTCCTGAATTCAGTTTTATCAGGAGCAGTAGAAAGAATTAACCAAAGATATATGCAAGCCAAAGAACAAACCTGAACGTTTGCTTTGATCCATTAAGATCTCCTTGAATGTCCCACATAATGCTATAACCTAAAGAAAATATGACAGTACTTCATATGGCGTTCACTAAGGAGATTTCCAATAATTAATCACTATCAAAACACATGACTTGGAAATACAAAAGAAACCAACTTAACACACGCATCTAACAAGACGGCTGCAAATATTTCTCACCATCCTTTGACATATTATCCCACTAATTGAAAAGCTAGTAAGGAAAAAGAGAGATTTTAATACACTTTTTAGATAGACAACAATATCGTTTTATTGTCTTGAATAACCACTCGTCGTTCGCCTTTAGGAAGCGCTAATAACGGCACAACTGACACCCAATTCCTTCTAAACATACATACACACGAAGAAGATGAAGATGTAACCTTTGCCGCCTTCTGTCTGATGTTTCCAACACCACTCCTCTTCTTTGAATTCTGATCTAATCGGTAGGTTAAGCTAATCGGCGGTGACAGCGAAGATAGAGCGGCAACGGGAGGTTAAGCTAATTGGCGGTTACGGCGGAGATAGAGCGGCAACGTTCCAGAGCGATCGGCCGATTGAAGATGGAGGAGGATGTGGGGGTGTGAAAGAGTAGTTACGGGAGAGAGATAAAGATGCGGTGTTCGCCGTGGTATAACAACGATGCGTTTCCCAATTTTATTAAATATTTTAATTAATAATTTTAGTATTAGAGTTTGTGTGCTAAATTTGGAAAATTGGAAAATGTGGGCTAGTTGAATTGTGGAAGAATAACTTAAAATGATGCTATTTTTGTCAATTGCCTTTGATACTAAGTGTTGTTGCTCTAATTAGAAGCTTTATATTTTTGCATAATACAGTAAAACCTCTATAAATTAATAATGTTGGGACCAAGACATTTTATTAATTTATAGTGATATTAATTTATCTATAAATTATTAATTATTATTTTATAGTGTAAATTATTAATTTATAGGTATATTTTTAATTGTTTAATTTAAAACAAATTATGAATTGAGATAATTTTTGTAAAATAAGATTAGAATTTTGGATGTTGTAAATTTTATGGTATTGGAATTGAATGTGAAATAATTAAAAAATATTATTGACAATGAATTACAAATATTACAGACAAATTCAATTATACATATAACATAAATATTCAAATTTATGAATAAAAATATCAATTCTCGTATTTTAATAGTCTATCAAACTATGAAAATGTAAATGATGCATATTTAGAAATTGAAAATTTTAAAAAGTTTTAGCTGTTTTATGAAATGTTATAGAATATTTTATATCATTATAGTTTGAAGATACAACATAACAATTGTTTTATATATATGAGGTTTAAGAGAAACATACTTTACTATATCAGCATATATATATATATATGTAAATTTACATGATTATTAATTTATGATATTATCGGAACCATATCTTATATGGAGATTTCAAAAAAATTATTATCTTATCGAATTTTGTTAATTTTTACACTGTCCCGACTTGGGACTAGCAAAATTTATTAATTTATAGTGTTTATTAATTTATAGAGTATTAATTTATAGAGGTTTTACTGTATAAGGAATCCAAACATTTCACAAATTCCACACATATATTTTTTTAAAAAAGAGAAAAATTAGAGGTTCTAATTCTCTAATTAAAAAGGTTTTGGCTATATCTTATCTAGAATAAAAAATAGAGGGAGAATATGTAATTTTAAATGAGTTCGTATCCGTTTTTGCAATAACTATAAAATAAATACGAAACAGTTTAAGACCAAAAACCCTTAGACCATCGTCGTCGCCAGATCTAAAACCCTTATCAGAGGAGACCATTTCGCGTGAACAGAGAGTGAGAGAGATGGCGGGGCCTCTGCTTCGATCTCTTTGGTCAAACACCACTCGAAGATCCTTCTCTTCTCCATCATCATTATCTTCCAAATTCGGATACTCGCTTTCCTCCTTTCGCTCATTCTCAGCAGCCACCGCTTCCTCGGCTGTAGCCGGAGCTCCTGGTAGCTCGTCGCTCGATCCTGATCGACTCAGGAACGTGGCTGTTATAGCTCATGTCGATCACGGGAAGACAACGCTTATGGACCGGCTTCTCCGTCAGTGTGGTGCTGATATCCCCCACGAGCGTGCTATGGATTCTATTAATCTCGAGCGTGAACGAGGGCTCACTATTTCTTGAAAGGTATCTCATTTCTTCTGTTTTGGATTGAAATTAGAGCTAATTGTTACTTCATGCTTGTGAAATTGGTTCTGTACTAGAGTGATGATATGAAGTACTAGGTCCTGTCCGATGAATTAGGTTCTCGAAATGTTGTAGAAGATATGTTATTTTAGTCCAGAAAGAAGTTTTGAATTTGAATTCCTAGTGAGATTTTGCGACTCTAACAAAGCATAAGACATTCTGTCTTTTTTTTTTTTGGTTCTGTTCTGTCTGTGAAGATTTTGAGTGATATTGTTCTGTTCTGTCTGTAAACTGATGTGTTCTTTTATTGATTCCGTGAGATACTTGTTTATTATTACCACGTAGCACAGCATTTGAAGTTTATGTCGAATTTTCTGACAGGTGACATCCATATTTTGGAAGGACAACGAACTTAACATGGTGGACACACCTGGTCACGCTGATTTTGGTGGTGAGGTATGAGACTGATCCCTTGTAAAATGGTTACTTTTAGTGTAGGACATTCCTTGCTGTTGAACATAGGTGATATCTTTGTGACTATTTTATGCATTTGAATTATAGGTTGAACGAGTTGTTGGTATGGTTGAAGGAGCTATATTAGTTGTTGATGCTGGAGAAGGCCCTCTTGCACAGACTAAGTTTGTTCTTGCCAAGGCCTTGAAGTATGGGCTACGACCTATTCTTCTCTTAAACAAGGTAGATCGACCTTCAGGTATGCATTGCTTTACTCATTTATTTTGTTTAGTTTATTTCTTTTTTTCGATTTATTTATAATGCTTCCTCTATCTTTTTCGGTTGACAGTCACAGAAGAGAGGTGTGATGAAGTGGAGAGTTTGGTGTTTGATCTTTTTGCGAATCTTGGTGCTACAGGTAATTAATTTACCAAAGTATAATAGATGTATTCTAATTAGTTTACGAAATCATTACTAAATCAACATTTCTGCTTTCTCCATTATTTAGAGGAACAACTAGAGTTTCCGGTGCTCTATGCCTCTGCGAAAGAAGGATGGGCATCTTCTACCTATACCAAAGAACCTCCTGTAGATGGTAAGAATATGTCGGAGTTGCTTGATGCCGTAGTAAGACATGTTCAGCCACCAAAAGCAAACCTTGAGGAGCCATTTCTGATGCTGGTAATATAAAACTCCAGCTAATGAGATTTTTCACTTGCTTGGCCAATATTGTGTCTGATTGTCTAATATCAATTAGCTGATCTTTGAATTGTGCCGAGATAGACTAACGCAGTTCCCACTGATTTCTGTTTGGCATTACACATTAGCCTTAGATAAATTCCTACTGTAACTCTGAATGTTTTTTTAAAAGTAAGTAGACTTGTTGTGTGAGTCTAGAAGCATCTTTTGTAGTTACATGCAACTATATCCGTCAGTAAAGCTCAAGAAAGCTAGAAGTGATTTTTTCAAACTAATATCCTTGGGAAAGGAAGACATTGGTTGGTTCATGAGATAATATTTAGTTTATAACCTTCAGCTTTCCTAGTTTGAATATATTCTTGGTATGTAGATAATGTGCCGAGATTTGAATAGGTTCATATGTATGTAACTATTATTTTGATGGTAAAATGTCTGAACTGTTAAGCCCTGGTGATGATAATTAACTAGCGTTTTGCTTCTGACTTCCAGGTTTCAATGATGGAGAAGGACTTCTATCTCGGACGAATATTAACTGGAAGAGTAACTTCTGGAGTTGTCCGTGTTGGTGACAAAGTCAATGGACTACGCAAAACTGATTCCGGCTCTGAGAAAATAGAAGAAGCAAAGGTTCGTGTATATAATGCTTTGTACTTGGTCAGCCTTGTTTGCAAAGTGTTGATATTCTCATCTAAGAAGACACAAACATTTTTTTTCATAGGTTGTGAAGCTAATGAAAAAGAAAGGTACAACCATAGTTTCAATTGACGCTGCAGGGGCTGGTGATATTATCTGTATGGCTGGTTTGACAGCTCCATCAATAGGTCACACGGTGGCTAGTGTAGAGGTAATATCCTAATGGACTACGTCCCTATTTAGAGAAGATAAAAATGAATTCTGCTTTTAACATAACTTCTCAGTTCCGCTGATCCCTATTTGAATATAAAGAAGCTTGAATAAATACTTAACTTTTTATTTGTCTATCAGGTCACAACTGCACTCCCTACTGTTGAGCTAGATCCACCAACAATTTCTATGACTTTTGGTGTGAACGACTCTCCGCTGGCTGGTCGGGATGGAACCCACGTATGTTTAGTTATAGTGACAAGATGTAGCTTTAGTCATCGTACTCTGCTTAAAACTTTTACAACCTCAGATTTATCTAGGGGTCACTGCATTTCTTTTTCATGTTAGTTCACGTAAATGTTTGCTGCCATTAGACCACTCTATGTGGCACATGTTGATAGGCTTTTACTAATCTGAATGCAGTTAACTGGAGGGAGAATTGGGGACCGGTTACTGGCAGAAGCTGAAACAAATCTTGCCATAAACGTTATTCCAGGCTTGTCAGAGTCATATGAAGTCCAAGGAAGAGGAGAGCTTCAACTTGGTTTGTGATTTTCCAGTTTTTGTTCAGTGTTTCTTCACCTGTATAGATGGATATAAAATGTTTTTCCAGTTTGTTTAGTGTTTCTAAACCTGTAGAGATGGATATAAAGTATGAAATACGCCAGAAAAACATGTAACTGTATTTATTTCTCTATGCCAAGTAAATTAATCTCTATCGTGTCTAACAGGTATCTTGATTGAGAATATGAGGCGGGAAGGTTTTGAGCTCTCAGTCTCACCACCTAAAGTCATGTTAGTCTCATCTCTTTGTTTGTTTTACAGAAGTACACTGCATACTATATTCGTCGTATAAGCGGAGTTAGTTGTAGAGGTTATTATATGGTGGTATTGTGGGAGGGTTAGCTTGTTACTGTCATGTACTCATGTTTCCCTTAGTTAAGATGGTGCTAAAATGTTTCTTTTGTTGGCTTTTGAAGAAAATGGTCTTGCCAATTTGTTTCATTAAGCAACAGAAGCATTCTCTTATTTTTTTTACCAAGTTACCTGATTCCTCTGCTGATACTACTACACTAATACATTAGTTGGTCTATTTTGATCTACTAGGGTCTAGGGATTACTTTCTAGCCTAGAAACTAAAAACTATGGTGTATATCTTCTTCAGACTTCTAAGCGTTTTTTTGGTATGATTCAGGTATAAAACTGAAAAGGGACAAAGGCTTGAACCAATTGAAGAGGTGACCATTGAAATTAATGAAGAGCACGTAGGATTAGTGATGGAAGCTCTTTCCCACAGGCGAGCGGAAGTTATTGACATGGGCCCTGTCCCTGGAAACGATGGTAGAACAAGATTGTCACTAACCTGTCCTTCAAGGTTAGCTTACTATTTTTAGTTACTTTCATAAAATTTTACACTTTGCTCATTCTATCATTCCCCTTTGAAGAAATGTAACCAACATGTACTTGTGTTCTACAGAGGTTTGGTTGGGTACAGATGTGTGTTTAGCAGCGACACCCGTGGAACTGGATTCATGCATCGTGCTTTCCTAAGTATGCAACTTTTCTACTTGCATTTTCTGCAACTCCAGTCCCCTATTTTGTCCCTCTCTTTTCTCAGTGTTTCTTCTTTCTTAAGCATCAATTCAGTTGACTCCTCTTCTAAAGCAATGATCTACGTCAACAATATTTCTTGCATAAATCTGCTAAACATGATTTCAGCTTCAGATATTGTTAGTTTTCTTGTCAAGAGGATTTATCATAGATGCAAACATATAGCTACCTTTATCATGACAATATCTGTCAGATAGTTAGAGAAGCATCTTAGATATCCAAAAATTATTACTTTCTTCTTCAATTGATAAATGTTTGTGTATTGCGTTCTTGCAGCTTATGAAAAGTACAGAGGTCCGCTTGGAAATGTTAGGAAAGGAGTATTGGTATGTCTATGTCTTGTTGCGCATATTTCAATAAGAGATCCTTTTTCACTTGATATTCTTCCTTCATAAAAATTTGTGTGCACTCTCAAGTTTGAACTGTAATAATTTATCTTGATGAAATAGGTCTCCATGGGATTTGGTACTATTACAGCTCATTCACTGATGAGTTTGGAAGCTCGTGGAATTCTCTTTGTGTCTCCAGGGCTCGATGTGAGAACCATCTAATTATGATAAAGAAATGTATATGTGGTCTTTCTGTATTTGATCCATGCTAATGCTGTATCTTCTTTTGTTTTTTTTTTCTGTCTTTAACAGTCATATGATGGTATGGTTATCGGTGAGCATTCACGAGATACAGATCTTGATGTAAGTTGGTTTGACTTTCTCCTCTTCATACTGAATTGTCTAAATGCCATGAGCTCACTTGCCCTTGCACTACAGGTTAACCCTGTTAGGGCCAAAGAACTTACAAACATTCGCTCTGCTGGAAAAGACGAAAATGTGAAGCTATCTCCACCTCGCCTTGTATGTGTCCTTTTTCTCTTTTCAAAATATAGAAAGACATGAGAAAACTGTTTTCTTGATCAGTAAAATTTCGTACCCTTTTGTGGTTTTAACTTTTGAATTCTTTTCGATTCAGATGACACTTGAGGAAGCTATAGGATATGTTGCCTCAGATGAACTTATTGAGGTACATTGTTCATCAACGATTCAAAATCTAGCTAATCGTATGATCCATGAGTAAGATTTTGTTTCCGCCTTAATATGCATTTACTGTTATTCGTTTAATGTGGTCAGGTTACACCAAAGACGATTCGATTGAGGAAAAGATGTCTAGACGTTAACAAGCGTAAATCCCTTAGCAAACGAGCCAAAGAGTAAAGTTATTCTATATGTACGAACATTCAAATTTATAGATTCGTAACTTATACACAAGAAGATGCATTCTTCTATTGATAACAATAAAGAAGATAGAATGAGCCCCCGATGTTGTATTATCATTGTGGACCACCGGATTTATCGTTATAAAGAAAGTTTTGTCGGTGGCCTTGGGTCTATTTCACGACCCAGTTAAAAAGTGTTTCTTTGTGTTTTAATTTCTAGTTTTGTCTCATCAAAAGCATGCGTCTCCGTTAATATTAAGAAGCATCAATTCGAGACTTCATGGAATCCGTTGAAACCAGCTGTGGTTTATAAAAATTTATCTTCATACGAATGAGATTACTGTAATGGTTCTTAATTTTTTTTTAATCTTTTTCACATAATTTTTAGTCGATAAATTTCATTGAAACAAAGACTATGCCCTGTTTTTTTACAAATGAGTTTCTTTATCAAGTTTAGCGCGGAGTAAAAACATAAACCCATTAGAATTTACTCAATTTTTCATCAACCAAATTTAATTAGTTAACTGCGTGTGGATACCGTTTAACATAGTTGAAACTTGAAAATATAGAGAAAAAATCGTAAAAGGGACCGTCGTATAAATGTGTAGAAAGAGAAATGTAATTAACGTACGTCCATATAAGATGCATGTGGTTACCAAAAAAAAAAGTAATATCTACAAACACCTCTTTTCTAATATATATCGACCCAACATTACTATATTCATTAACCTTCTGCTTCATCAAAAGGAAAGAAACATAATAAAAAGAGATGGAAGTAATGCGAGTTCTTCACATGAACAAAGGAAACGGTGAAAACAGTTATGCCAAGAACTCCACCGCTCAGGTCGATTTTGTTTTATCAAAAAGATAAATAATATGTTTTGTTTTCATGTGTACACACATATATATATATATATATATATACGAGTGATAAATTCTATATCTTAAACATGTTGGTTCTCGAACAAAAATTATAGTAACAAACATATAGTGATTTTGTTATTACGCAGCGCAACATAATATCTCTAGGCAGAAGGGTTATGGACGAGGCCTTGAAGAAGCTAATGTAAGCAATCCGGAAATTTTAAGCATTGGGATCGCCGACTTAGGCTGCTCCACCGGTCCGAACAGTCTCTTGTCCATCTCCAACATTATCGACACAATCCAAAACTTGTGTCTTGACCTCGACGGCCCGGTCCCTGAGTACAGAGTCTCTCTCAACGATCTCCCTAGTAATGACTTCAATCACCTCTTTGCTTCTTCGGCGGAGTTTTACAACCGGCTTAATAGTAAAAAGGAGGGTTTAGGGCTCGGTTGTGGAGGAGGAGAATCGTGTTTTGTGTCGGCGGTCCCTGGCACCTTTCACGGACGTTTGTTTCCTCGCCGGAGCCTTCATTTTGTTCATTCGTCTTCTAGTTTACACTGGTTGTCTCAGGTGTGTACTGTTTCTATATGCGGAATTTCACTTATTAGTATAGTTACGAACATATAACATTTTTTAAAAAAAAGTTAGTGTTTTTAAAAATGCAAACTAGCACTCTGGAAAAATGAATTGTCAATTTTTAGTTGTGGCCGGAATATCATCGTTGTGACAATTTTTAATTCACAATAAAAAAATTAAATACATATCTGGTTTCGGGCCTAAAGAGATGTAAGAGCCTAAAATCAATGCCTTTTATTGCGTGGCAATTTTTCTCATTTATGAAATCATACAATAATACAACCAAAAAAAAAAAGAAGAAATTCAGATTCCAAGTGGTTCATATACATACACAAGATATTACGAATGTGGTCCACATAATTTTATCAAAAATATCACTCATTATACGGTAAATAGAAAATGCTAACAAGTTGTATTATCATATATTAAGGTTCCATGTGGTGAGGCTGAGAAGGAAGATGGCGTTAATTCAGCTGAGTTATACAACGTAGGGAAAATATACATATCAAAGACAAGGCCTAAGAGTGCACATAAAGCTTATGCTCTTCAATTCCAAACTGATTTCTCGGCCTTTCTGGAATCACGGTCCAACGAGTTGGTCCCTGGAGGCCGAATGTATTTATCACTATTCGGTAGAAGCACACAGGATCCTACAACCGACGAGAGTTGCTATCAATGGGAACTCCTAGCTCAAGCTCTTATCTCCATGGCCAAAGAGGTATGGTGGTGTATATATTTTTACCTTTCATTAGAACCAACATGTAAATAAATAGTCTCATAGCCATAGGGTTATAAATAGCCCATATTAATCTACAAGGATCTGACCCTGGCACGTTACATGACCAACAAAGGCCTAGTAATGTGGCCCATGTGTTCTTCCCAAATTTGTTGAGCTTTATTTATTTTTTTAGTCAAATTTTTTTTCAAAGTATTGAAATTAGTCAATTTATGTAGAGAAAATTGATACATACAATCTACAAATAGCTTTGATATATACTATATCATCAATTATATTAATTAGATATTAACACATGTCAATTGTATTAATTAGACATTAACACATGTCAATCATAAATTTATTAAAATATTTAAAAATGAAAAATATAAAACTTCTAAACGTATCATGTAAAATATGTATACGTCAAAATCTCCCTTTCCCCAAACCCCCTAAAATATAAATTTGTTTGTATATTAAAAAAATCATTTAATTGAAAATATTTTTAGTTTATTAAATTATTAACCTAATTCTATTGGGAATTATTCTATTTGTTAATATGTGATATTAATTATAATTTATTTGCCACAACTTATAATATAATTTCTTGATTTATGTATCAAAATATCAAGGTATTTGTAAAATATATATGTATTTAAGAACTTAACAATTGTAGCATAGAGTTTTCCTGATTATCTCCTGCGATTTTCTACAATACGATCAAACTATTCTTGGCTTTGCTCTAAAACGTCTAGTGACTAGTTTATTAGATCGATTGTTAGCCCAATGCCCCAATCATAATAGTATCGGACCAATAGATGATATATCTCAACCAAGTTTAATTTCATTTTATTTGATGACAAGGATATAAGTTCAATACTTAATAAGCCATATAACTAAAAGGTATCTTCTTTATCTAAGGGTATTGTCGAAGAAGAAAAGATCAATGCTTTTAATACTCCTTACTATGCTGCAAGCTCCGAAGAACTGATAATGGTGATAGAGAAAGAAGGGTCATTTTCAATCGATCGGCTTGAAATAAGTCCAATTGATTGGGAAGGTAAGAGTATCAATGAGGAGAGTTATAACCTAGTAGTACGGTCCAAACCCGAATCCCTAGCTAGTGGACGAAGATTTTCTAATACCATCAGAGCTGTGGCCGAGCCGATGCTAGAACCTATATTTGGGGAGAATGTAATGGACGAACTTTTTCAAAGGTATGCAAAAATCGTAGGAGAGTACCTCTATGTGAGCTCACCTCGATTTGTTATTATTATTCTTTCGCTCGTTAGAACGGGTTGATCGTGACATATGCTATAAACTTGTCTCTGGATCTACAGTAACATGATTTGTACATTTCTTAATCAATTATCATTTGCTTTTTTAATAAATTAAAACATTGAAATAAAGTGTGATTTTACGGTAAACCTATAGTTGGTAGGTTGTCATCAGAGACAATATTTTGGATGATGAGTTTGTGGAAGCAGGGTTGAGTTCTGAGTTCCCAGTTAATCAATAATTACAATAGGGATAGAGATATTAGATGTATGAATGGTTTATGCAAGCAATGCGTGATTGTAAAGGTTTTAGGAAGAATATCTCAATCTCAATCTTAAGTAGGAAACTTAGGGAGATGTGGAAACTACGATGGGCTATTCACGTGATGGATCTTGCAAGACAGTTTTTTGTGGTTTGATTTGAAGCATAGGAGGTGAATTTGGCAGCTTTAACCGGGGGACCACGGCGAAGTTGTGCTGATATTTTTTTTGTTATTAATAAATAATGGAACGCTTGTTTTCTCTATTTTTATACCCAAATATATATATATATATATATATGAAAAATAGTGATGACAATTAACAAATACCATACAACACTATGAACATCAAAGTGCAAAGTGTATTTGTACATAAGAATAAATTAAGTAAGTGCGGGTAAAAAGCAGGTGATGCTTTTATTGGTAATGAAGATGTATTGAAGAAGAAATAAGGCAGATCGGTTGTTTCTCTATATAGGGAAATAATCAATCTTTGAAGAAGTAACAAAATTAAACACATAGTAAACATTTGTCAAGCCATAGGAAAATAACAAACTAAATAAACACATAGTAAATCCTAAAAAAGCCAAAATAATACTTGAAAAAAAAAAAAAAGTCCTCAAACAAATACTAGGGTTTTTAGGATAAAGAAGGAGAGCATGCCTAAGCCTCTCCACACACAAGGACTTGAGGCTGCATTGTGAGGAAGCGTTGCGATCGTTGCATCATCTACTGGAAGAACCTCAAGAGGATCCTCTATAGGCGTAGGACTAGGATTAGGTTCAGGATTAGAAGAAGATCTGTTGTCTGGTTGATTAATGGGACTGGGAGTAATCTTATCTAGAGACGCAGGCATGACTAGGACGTCAAGCTTTTGACCAGATTCACAGTGACCAGGCACACCGCATATGAAATAGAAGTGACCGGTTCTATTAAGCAAACCCGGTTCATACTGGGATTGGTATGTGGTCAGAGGTGAATTAGGGTTGCACGACTCGAAATCTTGGGAACTCACTTCCATCACGTTGTGGAGAGCCTTGTTGTATTGAAAGATGAGTGAATCTCCGAGGTAGAAAGTTTTAGAAGTAGACCACCTCTTGTAGTAATCAAGGCCCATCGTTGTTGTCCATCCGTTGGAGTCTCCAACTTCGTAAAACGATGTAGCATGCACGAACTAACCCAATTAATGACAGTGCCACGATTAACAAACCCATAATTGTGTTCTTCATGATTGATGCTTCTTCTTTCCTTGATGGAGACGTGGTAAAAGAATGAAAAAGAGATGAAGTATAAAGATTTTCTATTGTGAGGAAACTGTTTAGATTTGTGCGTCTAATATACAGAGAGATACTACTAGATAGAGTCATAGAGGCTTCACATAAATCTTTTTCTTTTAGGATTGTGATTTTAATAAATAGTGTTTTGATTTGTCCACGTCCCTCTCGCTCCGACTTGAATATTATGACACAAGCTAAGTCATCGATATATCCAATAGTGAATTTTATTTTTGCTTTTCTTTTTTCACATTCATATAGTTTTCTACTCTGAATTTTATTTACACAAAATTAAACTATTTATAAAGATTAAATAAATTATAACATATATACTATTTTTTGGGTTGAAAAAAATTGTAATAATATTAAATAGGTTTGAGTATTCGAGTAACAATCTCGATTCCAGTTTAAGTTTACACATCACAAGATCTCTAATCCATAAAATTGATGATCAGGAGTACGTAGTTTGTCGCAATGTATGGCATGCTCGGTTACGTACGAATATCTATATTTCTCATCTTTTCTTAATTCATAAATACTTTGTTTCCTTTATAACGCATGATATATATATATAATTGCCTAATTGTTTGCCGAGTTTGCAAATTGTACGTAATATCAAAATTATTTATCAAAAATATAGAAAAATTTATGTGAACATACGGAAGCTAAAAAGAAAATGTGTCGCTTGTTATGTTGAAGTAAACAAAACCACTCAAGGAACAAAAAAAAAAAAAAACTTAAAAGTCATAGTCTGAAACGTTCGTACGGAACTGATAAAACTGACAAGTACAATAGAACTTCTATAAATTAATATTTGATAAATTAATAATATCTATAAATTAATAAATTTATCTGGTTCCAAATTAGGACTAGTATAATTTTAGACACTAATCGATAATATAATAAGATAATAATTTTTCTGAAAACCCTTGGTTTCATCAATAATATAAATTAATAATTATATAAAATTATCTAAATATATGTATATATATACACATTAATTTTTACTAGAGTTCATTTTTAAAATTTTTATTATTTAAGATATATAAAAATCTTTGAGTGATATCTTTAAAACATGATAATTGTTATTTTCTTTGTAATTGAATTTATAAAAATATTAGTTGTAACGATTGAATCTTATTTTTAATATTTTTAATCAAATTAGGAAAGTATCTTTATAAATTAATAATTATTAATTTATCGAGAAATTAAAACCTCTATAACTTAATAGGTTTTCATGGTCCCAACATTATTAATTTATAGAAGTTTTACCGTAGAACCATAAACCAAAAGCCAAAAAACAAAACGTCTGTGAATCTATCAAACTAATATGAAAATTAGAGAAAGTAAAGGAAGGACGCAGAGTCCGATCCAAACACTAGACTTTGAAGCTGCGCTAAGTGGAGCTGGTGACGGTCCCATCTGATACTGTGGAGCACTCTTAACCGGTGAATCAGCCAACGGTGAACGTGACGAAGAAGAGCTTGGTGATCGGACCGGTCCAGGTACCGGAGCAGCGATGGGTCCTAATGAGGCCGGTAAGACATGGATTTGAAGCTTCTGTCCCAAGTAGCAGTGACTAGGAATTCCGCATAGGAATTGTTGGAGTCCTGGCTTGGTTAGAACGATGGTATCAGACCCGGTCTCATATCTTGTTAGCGGGTTAGACGTTTCACACAGCTGAAAATCATTGTGAGTGACTTCAGTGACGTCATGGGAACCTTTAGTGTATTCGAAGACCAAAGAGTCTCCCACATGAAAAGTTTTTGAAGATGCCCATGCATCGTAATCAACGCTAATCGTCCATCCTTTGGAGTCACCCACTTTGTGAACGGTTCCTCCAATGGCACCTCCAAAAAGTGCAACAAGAATCAGCAAAGAAGTAAAGAAGACGTTACTTTTGATCAAAGCCATGATGAATTGTTGTTTGAAACAAGAGAATTAACCAGCAATTAAAGAAAACAACTTTGTAAGAGATTTTATGAAGTTTTGAGTTTGGGTTGGTGAGAAGTTAAGGGAGCGCTATGTTGTTTATATAGAGTTAAACAATCCTTTTCTCTTTAGGAATTGGGTTGACAATTTTTATATGTTTTCTTAACCAAAAAATATAATATATTTTGATAATTCCTATTTCCTAGTGATGTATTTGTTAAGGTCTTTTCTAATTGCCGTTTTCCATATAAAAAGATATATACAATATATCTTATATAATAAAGTAAAGTTTTCCTAAAACTTTGCATGAGAATGTGATATTTGGCATTCTACATAATTGACATCAGTCATTCTTATTTTTATAATTTTGAATATAATCCAATTTCATTAAACAAAAATTAATAATTTAAAATTATATATTCAATTTCCTTTCTTATATAATAAAGTAAGGTTTTCCTAAAACTTTGCATGAGAATGTGACATTTGGCATTCTACATAATTGACATTTGTCCACTCAACTTTATTTTTATAATTTTGAATATAATCTAATTTCATTAAACAAAAATTAATAATTTAAAATTATATATTCAGTTTCCTATAATTTGCATTAAATTTTATGTATAGATTACAAATGGCTATAACCATATTTTTTAAAACATCTTAACTTTCGGTAAACCACAAATATATATACATTAAATATTACCCTTTAACAAATTTTAGATTGTATTTAAGGTTAACAAACAAAACATTCAAAATTATTGTCATGCATTAAAATGTTGACTTCATATTTGTTCATATTCATTTTTTTCAGTTTTTAAACAAAAAAAAATATTTCCAATTGAACAATAAATAAAACACATTTTGTCATATACATTTAACTCACAATTTAATATAAAACTGAAAAAAAGTTCAATTAAACCACAACTAAAACACACTCAATCATATAAGTTTAACTCATAAATATAAAACTGAAAAAATTATTTCCAATTAAACCACAAATTAAATCCATTTAACATGTAAATTTAACTCACACTTTAATATAAAGCTAAGATAAAAAAAATTATCTATTATCCCTAAAACAAATTTTCAAAAATCAATCTATTCTCAAAAATATAATGATGGCACTGGCCAATGCATGTCAAATATGGAAACCTTAAAACCCAAAATGAAGAAGAAGAAGAAGAATAAGCCAACCTTGTGTTTTCTAAAAAAAAATTCTCTCTCTTTCCTATTACATCTATAGTTTAATTATCATCACTTATAAGAAAATCAATTAAATAAATTATGTTCTTATCCAAAATACAGAAAACAGAGTTCTTTCTGTTAGAATTGCGGAAGTAGAATCGCGCAGAGAATGAAAGAGAATGAGCAAAGAACAAAGAATAGAATACTTAGATTTGATTATCCCAATTATAAATTACAAGCCATATATATAGAGAGACTACAACTACACATGAAGCCGTTGCTAGATATTAAGAATGAAAAGGACAGAACATGGACTTGTTACAGAACGTTTATATTGAGAGCGACTTGTGTTGCCTTGTTTGACTTGTTGAGCTCGTTCACCAAGACAACATGTGACTTCTCTCTAAGACATCCTGCAATCACCATCATCTAGATCCTTCTATTCCAATGTGTCTTGATACCTATAGGGCCTCTGTTTCACCACACTCTTATACGGATCACAGCCCATTAGTGACCTGTACGGACAGTCGTACGGACACTAGACCACTTGTTACTGATCTCACATCCTTGATCAATACTCCCCCTCAAGTTTAGCCTAAGTAATGGCCAAACTTGGACCTCCGTGACATATCATCTCGTTAAAAACCTCGATATAAAAAACCTTGTAGGACAAAACTATATCAAAGAAAAAAGAGTGTGATTATCACGGAGAGAGGATTTGTGATCAGGGAAGAGTAAGGTCCACAAGTCCAAGTTTGCCATAGATATGTGAGCAAACCTTGTGACTTGCAGCCTTAGTAAAGATATCAGCAAATTGATCTTCACTCGGAGTGTAGCAGGGAAGAGTGACTCCTTCCTCAATCTTCTCTCGAACTTTGTGGCAGTCTAACTCGATGTGTTTGGTTCTCTCATGAAATACAGAGTTGGTTGCGATGTGGATAGCTGCTTGATTATCACAATGCATAGTAATAGGAGTGGAAGTCGTGATGCCTAAATCTTCGAGTAGTGCCTTTAGCCATGTGAGCTCGATTGTAAGCTTCCTCATTGCTCGATATTCTGACTCTGCACTTGACATCGAGACCACCTTTTGCTTATTTGTCTTCCACATGACTAGATTACCTCCTATGAAAGTGCAGTAACCTGTTATAGATCTTCTATCCGTCTTATCACCACCCCAATCAGCATCACAATAGCCCACAAGTTCGGTGTTGGTGTTCTTTCCCATCCAAATGCCTTGTCCAGGACTTCCTTTAAGATAGTGAAGGATTCTCTCCAAGAGGCTCAAATGATATGTTGTAGGAGCTTTCATATATTTACTCACCTGGTTCACAGCATAGCAAAGATCATGTCTTGTCAGAGTCAAATATATTAGCTTACCTAGAAGTCGCAGGTAGCGAGAGGGATCTTCATATGGTGGATCTTTCCTCTCCCCCTTTCGTTCAACTTGGTATCCATCAGGAAGTGGTGTGTCTACTGGCTTAGCTCCTAGCTTTCCTATCTCATATAACAAGTTAAGAGTATATTTTCTTTGTGATAGGAATAGACCCTTCGGAGAGCGACATACTTCAATCCCAAGGAAATATTTAAGTTTTCCAAGATCTTTTATATCGAAAACAGACTTAAGATGAGTCTTAACCTATTTAATACCTTCTTTGTTGTCTCTAGAGATGATTAAATCATCAACATAAATGAGAACAACAACAATACCTTCGGCGCTTTGGAGAGTAAACAGAGTATTATCCATGTGAGACTTCTTAAATCCATGATTTAAGAGTGTAGTGCTTAGCTTGTGGTACCAAGCTCTTGGTGATTGTTTGAGACCATATGTAGCTTTTCTCAGTCGTAACACCTTGCCAGGAGCGACGGTGCCTTCAAAACCCGGTGGAGGTGTCATATATACCTCTTCTTCTAGTTATCCTTGTAAGAAGGCATTTTTGACATCCATCTGCCATAACTCCCAAGATAGATTAGTAGCAAGAGATAACACAACTCTTACCGTATGGAGTTTGACTACTGGTGCAAATGTGTCCTTGTAGTCTTCCCCATACGTTTGTGTGAATCCACGCGCCACCAGTCGAGCCTTATATCTTTCAATATCTCCATTGCTCAGATATTTGATCGTAAATACCAATTTAGAGCTTACTGTCCTTTTTCCCGGTGGAAGATCAGCTTCATCCCATGTATGGTTGCGTTTCATGGCTCCCACTTCATCGTCTACCGCATTTAACCATTCTTTGCTTTCTTTAGCTTCCTCATATGTGTTTGGGATGCTATGTTCCTCGATTTTGTTAAGAAATACTTGATGATCAGCTGGTAGTCGTGAGAGTGAACATACTGCTTGGGTCGGATGAGCAACGGCTTGATTGTTATAGTAAAAATCTTTATCTCTCCAAGTAGACATAGGAGGTCTCGTACGAGCACTACGTCTTAATGGTTGGTGAGTTGTCTCGACCTCTTCTGCTTCTTCTGGTGGATTTGTATTCTCCCCCTCTGACTCACTGACCGTTAAGTCGAGCAGAGCTGCAGGTGGATTCTGTGGAGTCTCCGGAGTCTCAGTCGAGGTTTCCTCTACGTTTTCGGGAGCCGTGTCGCCTTGTATCTGCAGTGATGTTTCAATTCCTGACGAGGCTCCAAGATGATCAAGAAAAAACTTGAGACTAGCCAATCTATCAGTTGGTGTTGCCAAGTTTTCCAAGTCGCTCCAGTCCCTTTTATCAAAGTAGCCTTGGTTTTCCAGAAACTTAACATCCCTTGATACAAATATACGGTTGTTGGTGGGATCAAAGCATTTGTATCCCTTTTGTGTGGTTGAGTAGCCGAGGAACATGCACTTGGTGCTCTTAGCCTCCAACTTGTTTCGAATCTCTCCTGGTATAAACACAAAACAAACACAACCGAATACTTTTAGGTGATTAATGGGTGGTTTTACCGTGTTCAGTACCTCGAATGGTGACACATCGCCTAACACTTTTTTTGGGATTCGGTCGATGAGATAGCATGTTTTCATCACTGCATCTCCCCAGTATCTTTTAGGAACATTAGTGTGAAACATCATTGAGCGTGCAACCTCCATCAAGTGCATGTTCTTGCTCTCTGCAACTCCATTTTGTTGCGGAGTGTACGGGCAACTTGATTGGTGCACAATGCTGTGTTTGGATAGGTGTTCTTTGAATCGAGTACTTGTATATTCGCCTCCTTTATATGTTCTAAATACTTTGATCTTAGCATTAAATTGGTAGATACATAATTTTGAAAGTTTATGAATGCATCAATCACACGATCTTTTGATGGAAGCAAAGTAATCCAAATATATTTGGATTTCTCATCAATAAACGTCACAAAGTACTTGTTATTGTCCCTAGATATGCATGGTGATGTCCACACATCTGAATGAACTAGATCAAAGCATTTTTCATAGATAGTAGTAGACTTAGGAAAAACGGTTTTACAATGTTTACCGAGAATACAAGCTTCACATCAAGTGTGATCAAACAAAACATTAGGAAGCATTAACTCAAGAGCTCGAGAGTGAGAATGGCCTAATCTAGCATGCCACATAGCATTAAAGGAAACGTTCAAACAACTAGCAGAGGTAGATTTAGAAGCACTTGGTGAGGTGTCATCAAGGATGTAAAGATCATCTTTGGTACCACCTTCTCCAAGTAATTTTCCAGACTCAATATCCTGAAATATAACATCATTAGGCCCAAATATAGCATAACAGTTTAGATCAGTTGTTGCCCTTTTAACAGAGAGAAGATTGGAAGTAAACCTAGGCATGTAGAAAGCCTTTGATTCTCTATGAAATAACCTTAAACTACCAATTCCTTGAAATGGAATACTATCACCATTAGCTATTATAACGTTACCTCTAGCCGGTTTTATATTGTCAAGTAGGTTTGAGTTACTAATCATGTGGTGTGATGCACCAGAGTCAACAACAAGAGACCTATTTGAACTATGAGTGAAAAAGGTTTTACCAAAGTCTTTATTGGCAGCTAGAGATTTGAAGAAGGCTTCCAGGTATGATTTCTTCACATAATCTCCTGACACCATTCCTTCTCCATTCTTTGATGCACCCGCTTCACTTTTTTCATCTTTGACTTTGGTTATGCTGGCTCTGGGCTCCTTGTTGGTCATACTTGGTCTTAGATGAGGATGCAGAAACCAACACTTATCTTTGGTGTGGTTCATACGCTTGCAATGCTCACATCCTCCCTATGATCTTCTTTCATCATGTCGATAGGTTCTTTTGTTTGCCATTGAAAGTTCACCATTTCCAGTAAACAAACCGAGCGAGCCATGTTCCTTCTGAATTTGTGAGGAAACATCGTCGAGACTAGGTAGTTTGTCCGCCCGAAGGATATGCTTAATGAGGTCATTAAAGGTCGGATTGAGAGTTAGGAGGAGAGCAAAGACCTTATCTTGTTCCCTTCTCTCATTAAGAACCGTCGGGTCCATTGTGTTTGGTCTGAGCATCTCGAATTCTGCCAACAGAGACCTAAACTTGCCAAAGTGCTGGTTGAACTCCATATCTTCTTGAGTTAGGTCATTGATAGCTTTCTTAACTTCAAAGACTCGAGTAAGATTGGATATGTTGCCAAATACATTCTTCAGTGTCTCCCATAATTCACTAGCAGTTTCACAGTACGAATAAGCTTCGAGAATGGGAGCATCAAGGGAGTTTTGGAGTATTGAGAGAACAATCTGATCTTCTTGAAACTATTTGGCTTCTTCTTCGAGGTTAGCTTCATCTTCGTCATCTTTGGTAGTTTCTCTACCATCTTCTTTGGTGGCTTTCTTTGGAGCTCTTGTTCCTTCAATATGGCTCCAAAGTCCATGGCCACATAGTGCGGTTTTGGTGGTCCTTGACCACAGGAGATAGTTCCCCCCTTAAGAACAGTTGGTAACACAAGTGGTTTTGAGTTCTCCATGTTCAAGTAGTATGAGTCTTTGAACAAGGTTTTAACTATAGAGATTGTCGTCAAAACAGAGTATGAGAAGAATTATACTGAGTAAACAAGTAGAATAGTGAGTATAGAAAGAGTAGGTTTAGACAATCAAGGATCGAAAAACATGCTGTGGTACCATGTTGCAGAAGTAGAATCGTGCAGAGAATGAAAGAGAATGAGCAAAGAACAAAGAATAGAATACTTAGATTAGATTATCCCAATTGTAAATTACAAGCCATATATATAGAGAGACTACAACTACACATGAAGTCGTTGCTAGACATTAAGAATGAAAAGGACAGAACATGGACTTGTTACAGAACGTTTATATTGAGAGTGACTTGTGTTGCCTTGTTTGACTCGTTGAGCTCGTTCACCAAGACAACATGGGACTTCTCTCTAAGACACCCTGCAATCACCATCATCTAGATCCTTCTATTCCAATGTGTCTTGATACCTATAGGGCCTCTGTTTCACCACACTCTTATACGGATCACAGCCCATTAGTGACCTGTACGGACAGTCGTACGAACAGTCGTACAGACACTAGACCACTTGTTACTGATCTCACATCCTTGATCAATACTTTCAAGTAAAAGAAATATATTTACTGCAATTTTGGAAATTTGGTATAGTCATTAAAAATTCTCGTTGCAACCAACGTATTTTTATTGAGATTAATTGTTTAGTATAACTTCGTGGCAACTAAACTTGTTTCCAAAGTCTAATTAGGTCGACTAAAACCCTACATTTGGAACCCTATAAGTAAAATTGTTTTGATATTCAGCATCTTTGGAACACTACGCCATGGCCTGACCTGTGGCGACAGACACTGAAATCACGCTTCTACAAGAACAGATCCAGCAGTTGGCAAAGGCGGTGGAAACTCTCGCCCTACAACGTAATCTTCCTGTGCACGTCAATTGAAAGCATGAAACATTGGTTGCTACAAGACTGGTCTGTAGGACTCTGGAAGAGAGGTTCACACGTAGAAACCGTAACGGATTTCGAGTGACGTGGCTGTGCTTTTAGAGACTCTTTGGTTAGAGAACAAGTTATTATCATATCTATTAAGAAGATTTGGACTTATCCTTTAATAGGAAAGTAGGTCATAGGAGATATCCTATATATTGTGTTATTGGGCTAACATGTTGTTTGCCATTAAAGAAGAATTTTAGAGAACTAAGCAAATAAGCTTTTAGGGTTCTTAGAGATTTTGGTTAGATTAAGAATTGGTTAGTGACAAGTCGTGTTGACTGTGTGTAAATCTGATTAAACATATCTTGTAAGATTATTTAAGTGATTCTTAATAAAAAAAAGTTCTTTTCAATATTGGCTGCATCTTCGTTTTTACAATTGGTATCAGAGCGGTCAACCGACGAGAGCTCTATACTCGCTACAGGTTGAGATCTTGGGATAATGATGCAGTCGGGTAATGAGTTGATGATGCTTCAAAGGGCTATGATCTTGGATGAACAAAGCTATGGTCGTTGGAAGGTCTGCATGGTTTAGTTGATCGGTAATCTAGGTGAGGATGCTTGGACGGCTGTTGAAGAAGGCTGGGAGCCTCCATATGAGAAAACCGAAGCTGGTGACAAGATCACTAAACCTAAGGCACGCTGGACAGTGGAAGAAAAGAACTTGTCTAAAAACAATGTTAGGGCTCTTAATGTTATCTTTGGAGCTATTGATGATGATGAGTTTAAGCTTGTTCAAGGTTGTGAATCAGCTAAAGATGCTTGAGACATTCTGCAGAAGACTCATGAAGGAAACTCAAGTGTCAAAAGAACAAGATTCGACCAATTTGCATCTCAATTTGAAGTCTTAAGGATGGATCCAGAAGAGTCAATTTCACAGTTTAGTGCAAAACTAAGTGTTATTGCTAATGAAGCAAAGAATCTTGGTAAGATCTATAAAAATACCAAGCTGGTTAAGAAATTAATTAGATGTCTACCTTCTAAGTATGCAGCTCATAAAGCAGTTATGAGGGTATCTGGCACCATAGACACCTTGAAGTTTGAGAATCTTATTGGTATGCTAAAATCAGAGGAGATGGAAGTTGCTGAATAACTGAGAATTCATGGTAAAGGAATTGCATTCAAGGCACATGACAGGAGTGATCAGTTGCAAGAGATAAAAGATAACATTTCCTTGATGGCAATAAACTTTGGAAAAGCTATCAAACGTGTTGAAAAAGGACATGGACGAGGGTTAGCTCGTTGGAATCAATGTGCTACAGAGAGGTCTTGTTCTAGGCCAAATATATCTGAGAAAGAAAAAGCTGATCGGAGAAAAGAGATTCAATGTCTTGAATGTGGTGGTTTTGGTCATTACAAACTTGAGTGTCCAATGGTTAAGCACAAGGAGATGAAGTGCTTTGAATGTAAAGGGATTGGACATTTAAAATTTGAATGCCCAAACATGGTGAAAGGAAATAATAAGGCAAATGTTACCTTTAGTGATTCAGAATCAGAGAGTGATGGGGATGAAAAAGAAGGACGAATGTTGAATCTTTTTGCATACAATGCTAAAAGTGATGATATAGCTGATGAAAAAGGACATAGACGAGGGTTAGCTCGCTGGAATCAATGTGCTACAGAGAGGTCTTGTTCTAGGCCAAATATATCTGAGAAAGAAAAAGCTGATCGGAGAAAAGAAATTCAATGTCTTGAATGTGGTGGTTTTGGTCATTACAAACTTGAGTGTCCAATGGTTAAGCACAAGGAGATGAAGTGCTTTGAATGTAAAGGGATTGGACATTTAAAATTTGAATGCCCAAACATGGTGAAAGGAAATAATAAGGCAAATGTTACCTTTAGTGATTCAGAATCAGAGAGTGATGGGGATGAAAAAGAAGGACGAATGTTGAATCTTTTTGCATACAATGCTAAAAGTGATGATATAGCTGATGAAAAAGGACATAGACGAGGGTTAGCTCGCTGGAATCAATGTGCTACAGAGAGGTCTTGTTCTAGGCCAAATATATCTGAGAAAGAAAAAGCTGATCGGAGAAAAGAAATTCAATGTCTTGAATGTGGTGGTTTTGGTCATTACAAACTTGAGTGTCCAATGGTTAAGCACAAGGAGATGAAGTGCTTTGAATGTAAAGGGATTGGACATTTAAAATTTGAATGCCCAAACATGGTGAAAGGAAATAATAAGGCAAATGTTACCTTTAGTGATTCAGAATCAGAGAGTGATGGGGATGAAAAAGAAGGACGAATGTTGAATCTTTTTGCATACAATGCTAAAAGTGATGATATAGCTGATGAAAGCTCAGATGATGATGATGAAGAGTCAATTTCAAAAAAGAGCTATTGTATTCTATATGACAATTGGGTTCAGTTGTGTAATGAAAAGCTGTTACTTGTCAAGGAAAAACTGAAATTGGAAGCCAAAGTTAATATGGTGGAAGAAAGGAAGCCTGAAGAATTGATTAGTGAGGAACCTCTTCCTGCCGAAAAGGAGCTGTTTGAGAAGAAACTGAAAAATCTACAAGAGAAGTATGGCTTGGATAAGGAAAGATCGACAAGGTTGGAAAAAGAGTTGAATGAAAATCACAAAAAGATCAGAATGTTGAACAATGGAGGTCAAAAGCTGGATGAGATTTATCGATGGGAATTGTGGGATCCCAACATCGAGGTCTGGGTTATCACAAGGAGGGGACGGTTGAGTTGTTGTCTCGTGATAAATCAGTAAGCTTTGTTAAGAGTAATTCAACCCATGAAACCGAGTCAAGTATTATGAGAAAAGTAGTTCAACAGGAAGCCCCTGTAGCACTAACCTGGAACACATGAGTTCAACCTATATCCGCTCCTAAGCAAAAAGGTTAGACTAAATCCAAGCGAGGACGTAGGATTTATGAATGTTTTCATTGTGGTAAATCTGGTCATGTCAGATCTTTTTGTTACAAGTTTAAGAACAAGATCAAGGAGCTTTGGATGGTTAGGAAGTGCTTTATCGATCAATCTCACTTTTGCAAAGTCTGGGTTGCTAAAAAGGGTTTTTACAGTAAGGTTTCTGAACATAATGAAAGACAATATAATCAAGTAATCCAGGAAACTGAAGAAATCAACCTATGTTGCAATCTCTCGAAGATAATCATTGAAGAAAATGTTGGGTTGAACCTGAGGTTCTACAGAAGCATGTTGCAGAACCACCTGTACGAGAAAAACTCACAACAGAATCAACCAGATTCAATAGTGCTGATTGGAATGATGAATCGTCAGGAGTCTTAGCTATATCTAAACAGTTTCAAGGTCACAGGAATCACTATGCTGCAGTTGCAGTTGTTGAGAAAACCTTTCATCATGTTGAGATGAATTTTCAAGAAGTGTTGCAACATTGTTGTGTTTCAAAGGTTGAACCTAAGGATATTATAACAGCTCTTGAGGATTATTTTTGGTACAAAGCATGATAGGAAGCTTGTTGTGTCTCCCAGCTTATATGTCTTCATCCTTGTTTTTATATGAATGTGCACTCACGCTGGGGGAGTATGATGAGATGGTGATTTTGGTGATGATGGTGATGTTGTAGCTGAATGTGGTTGAGGCTTATGGTTTTGTAATATTCTAGTACTATTCACATTTGGAGCTTGAGTTGTCACATTCAAATAAAAAAGGGGAGAATGAAAGCATGAAGACTTTGGTTGCTACAAGGCTGGTCTGTAGGACTCTGGAAGACACGTAGAAACCGTAACGGATTTCGAGTGACGTGGCTGTGCTTTTAGAGACTCTTTGATTAGAGAACAAGTTATTATCATATCTATTAAGAAGATTTGGACTTATCCTTTAATAGGAAAGTAGGTCATAAGAGGTATACTATATATTGTGTTATTGGGCAAACATGTTGTTTGGCCATTAAAGAAGACTTTTAGAGAACTAAGCGAATAAGCTTTTAGGGTTCTTAGAGATTTTGGTTAGATTAAGAATTGGTCAGTGACAAATCGTGTTGACTGTATATAAATCTGATTAAACATATCTTGTAAGATTGTTTAAGGGATTCTTAATAAAAAAAAGAAGTTCTTTTCAATATTGGCTGCATCTTTGTTTTTATATCAATGTCTAGCCACAAGAAGAATCTGATATTGGAGACAATCCTTTCGCTATCGTGGACCAGCATGACGATTTGCAGTGGGAGCAGGGGTTAAAGCTTGGACTTCCGGAGTTTCATGGCCGACAATCAGCTAAACAACTTGTTGACTGGATCTTCTCGGTCGAAGAGACTCTGAAGTCCAAATGCGTACCTTTGGAGAGACATGTTCCTATCATTACAAGGCAATTTTGGGATTTTAATAAAATATTATATTATCCTATTAGGGGGAGGTATTGGTTTATGATTTAGAAAGAATTTTAATGACTTTATGTTCTTGTTGATTGTTAGAATCATAGAAAATTGAAAGTTAAAAATGAAGGATTCTAAGAGATTGTTTAGGAAGTTTTTTAAAATCTTGATGATTTGTTTTTTCTAATCTTGTAAAATCTTTCTATTTGATGAAAGATTTTTTATGACTTTTGTTATGAAGAAAATAATATAAAATCTTAAACCAATAACATAAAATTTGAATTCATTAACAATCTAAGATTCTTTTGTTTTACTTGAATAACATAAAACTTTTAATGACTTTATAAAACTCTTAATCCAATAACAATAGATTTATCAAGATTTTAGATAACTTTTTACAAATCCACAACCAATAACACCAAATTTTTAAAGAGTTTTTAAAAGTCTTGATTGAATAAAACATATTTTACTAACTTTTAAAGTTATTAAAATTCTTTCTAAATCCTAAACCAATACCTCCCCCTTAGAAGGAGGATATTAACTTTCTTAATATTTGCGGATATGCAGTAGAACCCGCTAATTTCTATACCGGATTGGGCCCTAGCACGCAGTCCTTATCCCTAATTGACAGCTGCTGTACATGATGGTTTAACCCTAGCTAAGTTCCTAACTAGGAAAAAAATTTACGTACAAAAGAGCCGATCGTGAATTAACAAATCAAAGAAGAGATAATGGATGAGGAGAAGCTTCCCTGTGAGTTAATTGACGAGACGCTCTTTCGTGTCCCTCCTAAATCACTTGTTCGCTTCAGAACCGTTTCTAAGCAATGGAACTCCCTTTTCGACGATAAGACGTTCATCGACAACCACAAGATGACATATCGATTCATCCTAGCAACCAAATCCAAGTTCTACTCGGTAAGTATCACTCCAAAGATACAAGTGCGTGAGCTAACTTTAGATATTCCCGATTTAGAATCACATACACCTAAGAAATTGATAGATTGCAATGGGTTCTTGCTGTGTGGCATGGATAAAGGAGCCGTGGTNTATGACTTTTGTTATGAAGAAAATAATATAAAATCTTAAACCAATAACATAAAATTTGAATTCATTAACAATCTAAGATTCTTTTGTTTTACTTGAATAACATAAAACTTTTAATGACTTTATAAAACTCTTAATCCAATAACAATAGATTTATCAAGATTTTAGATAACTTTTTACAAATCCACAACCAATAACACCAAATTTTTAAAGAGTTTTTAAAAGTCTTGATTGAATAAAACATATTTTACTAACTTTTAAAGTTATTAAAATTCTTTCTAAATCCTAAACCAATACCTCCCCCTTAGAAGGAGGATATTAACTTTCTTAATATTTGCGGATATGCAGTAGAACCCGCTAATTTCTATACCGGATTGGGCCCTAGCACGCAGTCCTTATCCCTAATTGACAGCTGCTGTACATGATGGTTTAACCCTAGCTAAGTTCCTAACTAGGAAAAAAATTTACGTACAAAAGAGCCGATCGTGAATTAACAAATCAAAGAAGAGATAATGGATGAGGAGAAGCTTCCCTGTGAGTTAATTGACGAGACGCTCTTTCGTGTCCCTCCTAAATCACTTGTTCGCTTCAGAACCGTTTCTAAGCAATGGAACTCCCTTTTCGACGATAAGACGTTCATCGACAACCACAAGATGACATATCGATTCATCCTAGCAACCAAATCCAAGTTCTACTCGGTAAGTATCACTCCAAAGATACAAGTGCGTGAGCTAACTTTAGATATTCCCGATTTAGAATCACATACACCTAAGAAATTGATAGATTGCAATGGGTTCTTGCTGTGTGGCATGGATAAAGGAGCCGTGGTTTGGAACCCGTGGTTAGGACAGACTAGATGGATCGAGCTTAACCAACCTAGTTTGTATTTCAATGGAGTAGGTTATGAGTATGGTAACAGGAGACTTTTGGAGAGTGGTTACAAGACCCTTGTGTCTTAGAAAATAACTTCTAAAGTTTAGAAAGAATTAGTATTGGTTTAGGATTTAGAAATTAGCTTTTGTTTCTTGATCTTTCTAATTAGTTTTTATAATATATTATCTACTTGGAAAATAACTTCTAATCTAATTTGGAATTATAATCATCAATGTTAGTACCTTGGGTGATAGAAAAGCTAAGTGGTTTGCGGGAGAACCAATCAAGCCCAAGTGATATAGATAATTCACTATCTTAATTGTTTATAGTCTTAGAAATGAATAAAGACTTTTAAGTAGACCAATTACATTGATAAATCACTTTACCCTTGCATCATTCTATAGACTTCACATCAACTAATAATTTTTTTGTGTACTTAAGTATAAGAAGTATGTAGTTTGTTGCAATGTATGGCATGCTTGTTAGACTGTTATGGACTAATATCTATACTAGATTAAGACCCGTGCTCTTGAAATTTATTTTATTTATATTATAATTTTAGAATAAAATATAATTTATATGATTATTTTAAAAAGTTTTTTTGGATAAAACATTATGCAATAAAATCACATGCTAAATATAATTACTTGAAAAATAAAGTTTTTTTTGGATAAAACATTATGCAATAAAATCACATGCTAAATATAATTACTTGAAAAATAAAGTTTTTTTTGGATAAAACATTATGCAATAAAATCACATGCTAAATATAATTACTTGAAAAATAAAGTTTTTTTTGGATAAAACATTATGCAATAAAATCACATGCTAAATATAATTACTTGAAAAAGATATATATTTTGTAAGTTTTATATTGTTAATTTTGTAATTTTATGTATGAGAAATGATTATGTTTGTTGTTTGTTTTTACTTTAATTTTTGAACATGTTTGGTGAAAGTTTTTTTAATATGACATCTGCTTAGGTAAGATTTTATTTTCAGTTGCAAAATAAGATCTCGAAAATCACGATTAAGTGTGATAAATTGCCAATATTTTATTCCTTTTTACGCCTAAGAATATACTTTTATGCCTAACAATATATATTTTGTAATAATACATGAAATACTAAAAATTTTATTTAGTAAATTATATAAATCATTAAAATATTTTCTTTAAGAAGATTGTTTAGTATAAGAGAATTAAATTCTATTCTTAAGTGTATTCATATAGCCCATTGATTGACCAATTAATCTATAATGTTTTTTTTGTAACCAAACTATATTTAATGTATAATTTATTTTGTAATCAACTTATAAAAATTATATAGTCTACAGAAAAAGTTGTATACTTCCGTTTTATTATATAGGGGATTTCCCATTTTTTTCATCATTCATAAATACTTTGTTTTCTTTATAAAACATGATATATAATTGTTTGCCGAGTTTGCAACTGCAATATAAAAACTGTTTACCAAAAAATAGTAATTTATGTAAGCATAAGGAAGTTAAAAGGGAATTGTATCACTTTTTATGTTGAAGTAAACAAAACCACTCAAGGAACAAAAAAAAAAACTTAAAGTCATATATAATCTCAAATGTACGTACCGAACTGATAAAAGTAAGCAGTAGAACCAAACGACAAACGGCTGTGAATCTATCAACCTATATGAAAAGAGAAAGTACAGGAAGGACGCAGAGTCCAATCCAAACACTAGACTTTGAAGCTGCGCTAAGTGGAGCTGGTGACGGTCCCATCTGATACTGATGTGGAGCACTGTTAACCGGTGAATCAGCCAACGGTGAAGGTGACGAAGAAGAGCTTGGTGATCGGACCGGTCCAGGAACCGGAACAGCGACGGGTCCTAACGAGGCCGGTAAGACATGGATTTGAAGCTTCTGTCCCAAGTCGCAGTGACTAGGAGATCCGCATATGAAGTGTTGGAGTCCCGGTTTGGATAGAATGATGGTATCGGAGCCGGTCTGGTATCTCGTTATCGGTTTAGTAGATTCGCACAGCTTGAAATCATTGTGAGTGACTTCAGTGACATCGTGGAACTCTTTGTTGTAGTTGAACACCAAAGAGTCTCCAACTTGAAAAGTTCGAAAAGATGCCCATGCATCGTAATTGACGCTCATAATCGTCCACCCCGTGGAGTCACCGACTTTGTGAACCGTTCCTCCAATGGAAACTCCACAAAGTGCGGCAAGAATCAGCAAATAAGTAAAGAAGACGTTACTTTGGATAAAAGCCATGACGGATTGTTGTTTGAAACAAGAGAATTAAGCAGCAATGAAAGAAAACAACTTTTTATGAAGTTTTGAGTTTTGTGTTGGTGAGAAGTTAAGAGAGCACTATGTTGTTTATATAGACCCGAGCTCTCGTTTAAAACAATCCTTATCCTTTTCCCTTTAGGAATTTGACACTTTTAATATGTTTTTCTTAACCAAAAAATATAATATTTTGATAATTCCTAGTGATGATGTTGTTAAGGTCCTTTGTAATTTCCCTTCTCCATATGAAAAGAGATACAGCACAATATATTTGACTGATTTGCACAGTGTTTTCGTTTGATTTTCCTTTTTTTTGTCTAATCTACTAGAATATAATTGAGAACTCCTAATAGCCCTAGTTAAAAAAAAAAGCTTTATTTGATCATAACTTGACAGTTATTAATGAAAATCTAGTCTGCACGAAAACGGAAACGGATATGCGGAAACGAAACGTTTCGGAAACGGAAAACGGTTTTTTTCAAAAATTAGGAAATGGAAACGTTTTGGAAACGTATGTACATATACATATACATATATATAGATTTATATATTTATATCTATATATATAAAATAAACACCAAACATAAAAACCATATCAAAAAGCTTCAATAAATAAAACTTCAAATATAAATATTAAATAGTTGAATTAAAACACTAATAATATTATATATTTATATCTATAATGAAGTTTTATATTTTAAAAATATTTATTTGTTAAGTTTCAAATTAAAAAAGAAGTTTCCGTCGTGGTTCCAAAACGGAAATGGAGTTTCCATCGTGTTTCCAAACAGAAATTTCTAAGAATCGTGTTTTTGTGCCTTGTTTCCGAGTTTCCACGAGTTTCTGTTTTCGAAACGTTTCGGAAACGGGAAACGCACCTCGAAAAGAGTTTCCATGCAACATAGATGAAAAGCTTAAACAGATATCTATCTTAACATTTTTAAAGTATATTTTTGTGTCATCCTCTCTTATCTTTGTATCCAAACAAGTCTCAACTAAATTCTCTACAATCCTTACAACCAAACACAATCATTTCCTTATTTGATAATATTAATTTCCTAAAATATATCTATCTAATTTAAATAAATATGTTAGATTAAAATATAATTCTCCTTTTATTTTTATTTAATCTTATATTTAATTATTTTAATTACTATTCAATACATAAAGTTAATAAAATTTTAGATTTTTTTGCATATAATGTGATTTGAATTTTTATAAACGGATGTATATTAAAATTTGTCATAATATTTGTAATCAAACAAGTATATCCACATATAGAGCTCGGAATACATTTTTGGAGTACAATAGGGTGCCATCACTTTTTGCCAACTTCGGGTCGGGTTTTTAACTAAAATTATAACCGATTCAATTATCCGGATCCTCCTTAAGATTGCCAAATATTTTGGGCCAGTTTTTAATCCATAGCATACTTATTTACATCCAATTAATGCCAATTAATGCCCATTGTATCTTAGGAAATATCTAATTTGCATGCCGCATTTTTAGGACCGAGTTTGACAAAAAGAATTGATAACCCAATTTATGTAATCACATCCTCTTAATCACATCCCTATAATATAGCAACTAATTCAAGATGAATACATCTTAGGAAATATCTAATTTGCGTTCAATAAACGATTACATATTTGGTAAGATCTTATTAGCTTTAAATGTACACTACTAATCCAATAACTAGGTTTTACCCCGTGGTACACCATGAGTCTATTATTTTGTTGATATATATACTGTTAACAATTGTAGGTAGAGTTTTGTAGAAACTCTTGATTCGCAAGTTAAGAATATACTTTTTACGATTTGTTAGTTATGATTTAGGAATGAATGATCTGGCATATTCTTATTTTGATTCTCAATTGATATTATTGGATTAATAGTGTACATTTAAAGCTAATAAGATGTTACCAAATATGTAATCGTTTATTAAACGCAAATTAGATATTTCTTAAGATGTATTAATCTTGAATTAGTTGCTATATTATAGGGATGTGATTAAGAGGATGTAATTACATAGATTGGGTTATCAATTCTTTTTGTCAAACTCGGTCCTAAAAATTTGGCATGCAAATTAAATATTTTCTAAGATACAATGGACATTAATTGACATTAATAGGATGTAAATAAGTATGCTATGGATTAAAAACCGGCCCAAAATATTCGGCAATCTTAAGGAGGATCCGGATAATTGAATCGGTTATAATTTTAGTTAAAAACCCGACTCGAAGTTGGCAAAAAGTGATGACACCCAATTGTACTCCAAAAATGTATTCTGAGCTCTATATGTGGATATACTTGTTTGATTACAAATATCCTAAGGCAATTTTTAATGTATATCCGTTTATAAAAATTCAAATCACATTATATGCTGAAAAAAATCTAAAATTTTATTAACTTTATGTATTGAATAGTAATTAAAATAATTAAATATAAGATTAAATAAAAATGAAATGAGAATTATATTTTAATCTAACATATTTATTTAAATTAGGTAGATATATTTTAGGAAATTAATATTATCAAATAAGGAAATGATTGTGTTTGGTTGTAAGAATTGTACAGAATTTAGAGGGGGTTATTGGTTCTATGATTTTAATGGATTTGGAAATCCAAACAAAAATCATGTGTTATTCAATCATTGATTTTAAAATACTTATCAAAATTATGTGTTATTGGTTCTATGATTTACTAATACTTGTTAAAATCCCATGTTATTCATTTAATGATTTGTTTTTGGATTTCAAAATCTACATTATGTTTTAAGTGGATTTGAATGGATTTGAAAGTGTAAAAAAGAAGGATTCAAATCCAAGGATAAAACATGTTATTTCAAAATCCATGTGTTTTGATTTTTAGAATTTACAATTCCATATGGATTTAGAAATAACTTCTCCAATAACAGCTCCTTAGTTGAGACTTGTTTGGATACAAAGATAAGAGAGTATGACACAAAAATGTACTTCAAAAATGTTAAATAGATATCAATTGAGAATCGTAATAAGAACATGCCAGATCATTCATTCCTAAATCATAACTAACAAATCGTAAAATGTATATTCTCAACTTGCGAATCAAGAGTTTCTACAAAACTCTACCTACAACTGTTAACAGTATATATATCAACAAAATAATAGACATGTGGTGTACTACGGGGTAAAACCTAGTAATCTATATTTTTGTGATTAAAAAGATAAACTTAAAATGATGTAAGTTTTATTATTCGTCCCAAGTCCGAAACCATAAACCAAAAAAAAAAAAAAAAAGTTTAGATCCTAACAAAATCAAAATATTGTTACCGATCCTTTCTTATCAAAGGCTTGGTCGAGGTCCCCAGATCTTTTTTTGCCGTGATCAAAATATATATATTTTATACATAGTTATTAATATATATATCTATATAAAAAGTAATGAAAATATTCAAAATTTAGTATATCATCCAAATAAAATTCTCAAATCCAATATTATAATATAATAATTATCTTTAGGCCTTATGAATTTAAAACACATAAACGTAAAACATTATTAGAAGTCCTGCGTATCGTATAACATTTTATGTAAAAATGAAAACTTCATTTGATCAAATTTTGTATTTAATGAGAGACTACAAATATTAATAGCTTCTAGATAAAAATAGAAACTCGATTTTTATAAATAAAAAATAAACGTCCTGTTTTACCAAAAAAATACAGAAAACAGAGTTTTTTCAAGGAAACGAAATATATGTACTGCAATTTAGGAAAATTGGTATATTCACTAAAAAAAATCGTGGCAACTAAAATATTTTTATGAACTTATAATTTTACCAAGTTCTTTAGTATAATTTAGTGGCAACTAAACTTGTTTCCAAAGTCTAATTAGGTCGACTAAAACCCTACATTTGGAACCCTATAAGTAAAAAAGTTTGGATATTCAGCATCTTTGGAACACTACGCCATGGCCAGACCTGCGACGACAGACACTGAAATCACGCGTCTACAAGAACAGATCCTGCAGTTGGCAAAGGCGGTGGAAGCTCTCGCCCTGCAACGTGAGCATGAACATAATCTTCCTGCGCACGTCAATGTCCAGCCACAAGAAGAATCTGATATTGGAGACAATCCGTTCGCTATCGTTGACCAGCAGGACGATTTGCAGTGGGAGCAGGGATTAAATCTTGGACTGCCGGAGTTTCATGGGCGACAATCAGGTAAAGAACTTGTTGACTGGATCTTCTCGGTCGAAGAGACTCTTAAGTCCAAAGGCGTACCTTTGGACCGATGTGTTCCTATCATTACAAGGCTATTTCGCGGCAAAGCGGCAGCTTGGTGGAAGGAACTACAAACGTCGCGCGCACGTTCGGGTAAACCTAAAATCTTGTCGTGGGGAAGTTTGAAGAAGAGGATGCGTAAGATGTTCTTACCAGTCATCTCTGATCAAGTGATGTTCCAACGTTTGCATGACTTGCGACAAGGATGGAGATCAGTAGAAGAATATTCCACTGAGTTTTTTTCGCTTTTGAGGCATCTTAATGTGCAGGATTCAGACCAACAAGTGGTGGCAAGTTTCATTGGCGGCTTGCGGAAACAGAAGATGCGACACACTCTTAGCTTGTTTAACCCTCTCACTATTTATGAAGCACATCAAAAAGCACTCACCTTGGAAGCTCAAGCTAAGGAAAATTTTTGGTGGGATACATCAAAGGCTATTGCATTTGTGTGGGCAATATGCATAATGGGGCGATAGACTCGTCATAGTCTCATAGATAAACATTTGAAGTAGTAACCGAAGTATATCCATTAGTTTTTGTTTCCTTCTACGTCGATTTGGATCCCTATTTTTATAGGTTCTGTTTCAGCTTTCATTATTTAGCACCTTCGAAATTATAAAACAGGAGTTTTCTCGAAAACTTGACTCTATTAATTCTCCGTTAATACTGCGCCACTTACATGTAGAGCTTTTGTTATGATAAGTGTGGCATACTCTGTTACGCACTATATTCATCTATACTTGTTTTGAAGATGCACTGCCTGCATGTGTATCTGTGGTCATTGTTCTTTTCTTGGTTATTGTGTTAAAATCATAGCATCTTCCTATGTCTTTTCTTGAATTATTATGTTCATTTGTTCCCACACCTTAGCTGCATATCTAAGGTGTTGGTCCATACAAATTCCTTTTCTTTTGCAGATTATATCTTAAACGGTGCTTAATTTAAGCAGCTCGTTCCTAACAAGTCGATGATGGTTGAAGCAGACTTGATAAATCTAACTAGTCCGTGCAGTTTGAGAGACTTTCATACGCCTAGCAAATCATTGTCACAGAGTTTATTAGACTTTAATAATATTATAAAATATATAGGAAATGTCTGGACATCTACAAAGAAACTTCTGAGACTCTGACTTGGCCACATTCTTACAAAAAAAAATTTGTTCGAGGCTTGCATATGAGTGCTTCTACATGATCTGTTTCTTTCCTATGCTCTTGTGCTTATTATTCTTTCCTCTGATATGATTGTTCTTATATTTTTGTTTTTCTCTTTTTTTTTTTTTTTTTTATNTTTTTTCTAGCACCGCTTGTTCAGAGTTCTGTATATCTTAAATGTATATCAATTCTGCGTAAACTTGTGCTGATAGAAGCGAGGACCACGCAAGTAGTGGGAGTGAGCTATATATATATGACAGTATCTTCATAAGAGCCATCTACATTCACTTCGATGTTTCACCACATTATAAGAAAACATGTTTCTATTATCAAACAAGCATTTCATGATTTTGGGAGTCAAATAAGTAGAAAGCCTATAAAATATTAGGTTGAAGTCGAAAAGCATACATGATCCCTCCTGATATTAGATCAGTCAGTCACTCAATTCATCTTCAATAAGTACTATACCGCGGAATCCACTTGAGTGGAGAAAAGAGAAGCCGAGATAATGGTGAAACCCTTGACACAGATTTCAACTCTTTGATCATCTTCTTTTTATTTTCAAGACTGCATGGTTTAATGGTGATTGCAGCTCTTTTTAAATACTTGGAGTTGGCAAGTATGTACTTTACAACTTCTTTCTCTCCGTTTCGTCCTCTATATCCTTTCCACTCAAACATCTCGAGATGGGTTGACAAACATCCTGGTACAGAACTCGGTGGGATGAACGAGAGTGGAAAATCTCCATCTAACTGTGTGAAGCAACAACAAGATATATATGTAACTAACAAATTTACTTCAATTTGAATTTGTTAATTAGTCAACCACAACTATATATAATATACATGAACCTGGTCGATGAGAAGAACTTTTAGTTGAGGAGAATTTTGAAGAAAACACATAAATGGTTGCAACCAGTCAAACTGTAATGAAAATATTGTGCACTCTATAAGTTGGGAGAAGTTAATAGCGTGACAACACACAACCTGCAATGAACATATATACCAACAAATAAGTCAACGTTGGAAATGTGGTCTTAAATTCAATAAAAGTGAGGTTGAAAAAGCACTGCCTACCGTTTCAATGCTCAAAAGCATGTAGAGACTCTTGACCGAGGAAAGAGATTTCATAAAGTTGTCAGTAGGATAACATAAAACGCTGATACTTGCCATGTCAAGCCGACCATTTCAACAATGGTCGTTTCGTTTTCTCCCGCTTTGTATTTGGCGATGGCATGATGATTCGGAACAGCAATCTTCACGACCTTGTCGTCTCCAGAAGTAGTGCAAGAAATTACTCTAGCTTCCATTTTCTTGGTTTTTTTTTTTTCTGTCGGTTTATTACTCTGCTTTAGTATATGAACAAGAAAGAGGTTAAGATGACTTATATAGAGAACAATCATGTGAATGTAAATGGTAGAACCACGAAACATGTATGCATGTAGAAACCGTAAATGGACCACCAGATTTGGTCTTTGTTTGAATAATAAAGTTGAATCCAAGAAACTGCTTCATTTTGCATGACTTATGTTTACTTATCTGTCTATATATAAAGCCAATACACAACAGAATAATGTCTAAGTATATATTTTACCTTAGGCAACTAGAGAAAAGAATATAAAATCAAACTTTTTGTACGGATCATTTATTGTACTCATATATTTATAGCTTAAAATCCCTTTTATAATAAAACGGAAGTACACAACATTGTTTTGTAGACTATATAATTTTAATAAGTTGCTTACAAATAGAATATAGATTAATTGATAGATTAATTGGTTACAAATTAAATAGTGTGTGCAACTTTAATTAATTTTCAAAAATCTTAAAGTGAATTTTCTAAAGAACCATTTGATATCATCTAACTTACCATATTAATTTTTTTTATTAAATTATTCATCCATATTAAAATCTTTTGATATCTAACTTAACATATTAATTAGTTAATTATCATTATACTTCACCTCTCATTTTTATATATGAGTCTATTTTGTGAAACAAATAAATTATCATATTATTTATTATAATTAAAAAATATTTTTATTTCCGGATATACCATAAGTTGAATTTTTAAAAACAAATATAAAACTGTTCAATCTATAAAATATTCAAACTTTAGTAATATTATTCTTTAAAATAATATCTATTAAATTAAAAATTTACTGAGTAACGGGTCAAAATTTGAATATTTAAATTCAATTTCATATTTTTTTTTGTTGAATTTTCTTATTTTATATAATATAATAAACTTTAAATAATTTCTTTTGAAATATCTTTTAAATATTAAAACTTGATATAAAAGTTAGAAACTATAAACACTCTAAATTNCTTACAAATAGAATATAGATTAATTGATAGATTAATTGGTTACAAATTAAATAGTGTGTGCAACTTTAATTAATTTTCAAAAATCTTAAAGTGAATTTTCTAAAGAACCATTTGATATCATCTAACTTACCATATTAATTTTTTTTATTAAATTATTCATCCATATTAAAATCTTTTGATATCTAACTTAACATATTAATTAGTTAATTATCATTATACTTCACCTCTCATTTTTATATATGAGTCTATTTTGTGAAACAAATAAATTATCATATTATTTATTATAATTAAAAAATATTTTTATTTCCGGATATACCATAAGTTGAATTTTTAAAAACAAATATAAAACTGTTCAATCTATAAAATATTCAAACTTTAGTAATATTATTCTTTAAAATAATATCTATTAAATTAAAAATTTACTGAGTAACGGGTCAAAATTTGAATATTTAAATTCAATTTCATATTTTTTTTTGTTGAATTTTCTTATTTTATATAATATAATAAACTTTAAATAATTTCTTTTGAAATATCTTTTAAATATTAAAACTTGATATAAAAGTTAGAAACTATAAACACTCTAAATTGATTTGTTATAGCAATGTCAATAATATATCACTATAATATGAAAGAATTTTAAGAAACCAAGTATATTAAAACAAAAAGTATAACAATATATTAAATTACTCATAATATAATAACTCGCTTTTTAAAAACCAAATTTACAAAATTATGTCTTAGAATGACATTCAAGTTATGATGTAGAAGATACATTGTTGAAATAACTTCACATACATAAACTAATACAACATATTAAAATTTTATTTTAAAATGTAAAATATACAAAATTTTGTATAAAATAAAATTTAACCAGTGTTATAGCACGGGTACTTATCTAGAATCATTAACAATATAAACTTACAAAATATGTGTTTTTTTTCAAGCCATCATATTTAGCATATCATTTTATTGCATAATATTTTATCTAAAAAAACTTTTAAAAACAATTATATACATTTTATTTTATATAAAAGTTACAATATAAATAAAACGAATTTCAATCTATGCTGTAGCACGGATATTAATCTAGTTATATTGTACAAAGTTAGACGTGCTTAAATATAAATCATAACATAACTTATGATTTATGGATTGCTACTTGCATTGTTAATCGATTGGATTTTTATATATATGTTACGTGTCAAACTGTCAAACATATATTGTCTATGCATCATGGGTAGTAAGTATACTGTAATGAGATTTTCTTTATTTAAGTTTAAGCTATAAATATGTAAATACTCATGAATACAAAATGAAAAAAAACATATACTTGGATTCTACTTTATTGTTCTTTAGTCTTATCAATATATATCTATCTTATTAGGTAGGCAGCCATTTTATTATGCTTAAGAAAAAATGATATTATTTAAAAATTGAAAGAGAAAATGTAGTATGTGATTTGCAATGTCTATCACCATTAATAAAAAAAAAAAATCAAAACTGAAAACAAAATAAATAAATTTCAGCTATCATAGTGTTACTATAGCATTGTGGCCAAGGGATCCGGTTCATGTCCCTGGAAAGTAAACACACTCTGAGACCATTCTACGACTCCCCAAACCATTCCGTCTGTTCGTCTCTCACACAAACTCTCTGCACACCAAATCTCGGTTTTAAGGCAAAAGCCCACCCTCTTCTTCCACCAAACTGTTACTCTCCCTCCTCCTCTGCTAGAGTTTGCCACCGAGATCAGACGATGAGAGGACATTTCTTCGAGTCCCGAAACGCTAGTCCACGGCGAAGAGTTTAACTCAGAGAAAAGTAGTGTCCCATAGCCATTATCTACCATTGTTTTGCACCATTCGTTTTTCCCTATCGCTAACACGCAAAAATTACTGTAACGGCCAAGCTCAAGGGCACGGTTATACAGACTTCTGGCACAATCCATTTTAGCTCGAACCAATCTTAAATCAGACGACATGAACCCTACTCGTTTCAGCGAGCGGAAACCTAGCTCCCAAGTTTGATTCATTGGGTCGTAAATTTCTCTCCGTACCTCGGTGAAGTGGTACTTCTTGCTGCAGCCTCCGCGTACATAGATCTTACCGTCAACGACATCAGCGCGCGCTCCTTTTCGACCTACACACGTTTTGGGGAGTCGACGCCATTGGTGGGAGTTACAATCGAGAAGATACACTCTCCTGCTTCTCTTTCCCTGTGAGACGGTTCCGCCGATTATGTAAATATGGCAACCAATTGAGACAACAGCTGAGAAACTGGGATATTGGCCGTAAGGAAACGGAGGGGCTGGTATCAACTTGTGTTCTGATGAAAGTATGTACCATCTAGGGCTACGGTTGTCTTTCATTTTTAAACAGACACAAAGGCACTCCACGGTGTTTCCGATCGTGCGGCATAGAGGTCAGGCGAAGCCACCAGTGATCTAAAACTTTTGGAGACGAGAGACAATATTGGATATTGGGTTCTCGAGAGACGAGCGAGACAGTTGAGCGCAACGTCCTACGGTAACAAAGAAAACGACGTCGGAGATGATTTCCTCGTCTTTCTTTCTTCTTTCTTCAACGATGGTTCTCTCATCTTTTCAGCCGTCACTGTGTTCATCCCTCAGTCTGAGCTTTTAACCTAAATCATTAAAGAATATATCCGAAATATTTTAATTTATAAATGTCTTCTTTCATTTTCTTTAGTCTAGAAAACTTCTACAACTAATTTTTTTTTTTTTTTGGAAAATTTTATTTATGAATTAATGTCTAAGACCTTTTTGACTTATTTTTTATACTTAATATATTTTCTAATTACGTATATATATTATATAGAAACAAATCAAATAAACTAAAACAATATATATATTTACTAAGATATAAGATAAATATGTGAAATTTTAAGTTGTATTCTAAAATTTTATAATCTATTTTTTTAAACCGGATTTAGAGTTCACACACTCTATCTTAAAATACAATGTCAGTGTATATTACATAATAATAAAATTAGATTT
>NC_025691.1:5111248-5144412 GCF_000633955.1 Camelina sativa
ATCTAGGGCTACGGTTGTCTTTCATTTTTAAACAGACACAAAGGCACTCCACGGTGTTTCCGATCGTGCGGCATAGAGGTCAGGCGAAGCCACCAGTGATCTAAAACTTTTGGAGACGAGAGACAATATTGGATATTGGGTTCTCGAGAGACGAGCGAGACAGTTGAGCGCAACGTCCTACGGTAACAAAGAAAACGACGTCGGAGATGATTTCCTCGTCTTTCTTTCTTCTTTCTTCAACGATGGTTCTCTCATCTTTTCAGCCGTCACTGTGTTCATCCCTCAGTCTGAGCTTTTAACCTAAATCATTAAAGAATATATCCGAAATATTTTAATTTATAAATGTCTTCTTTCATTTTCTTTAGTCTAGAAAACTTCTACAACTAATTTTTTTTTTTTTTTGGAAAATTTTATTTATGAATTAATGTCTAAGACCTTTTTGACTTATTTTTTATACTTAATATATTTTCTAATTACGTATATATATTATATAGAAACAAATCAAATAAACTAAAACAATATATATATTTACTAAGATATAAGATAAATATGTGAAATTTTAAGTTGTATTCTAAAATTTTATAATCTATTTTTTTAAACCGGATTTAGAGTTCACACACTCTATCTTAAAATACAATGTCAGTGTATATTACATAATAATAAAATTAGATTTAAATTCTATGCACTCAATCCTATTGAATAACATTTTTATTTTTTATATTAAAAAATATGTGTATTATATTTTTTAATAATTTTCATATAAAAATATGATTTTGTAAAGAAAATTTTGATCTTATAATTAAATTTTGGCAAACAAAATTTTTTAAAAAAATATAATATAGTTTATCAAAATTGTCACATTGCTTTACTTGTTTATAGGAAAAATCACGTTTTAAACCTTAAAAGTGTCACTAAGTAGCACTTTAAATCTCGAGAGAATTTCACTAACACTATAAACTTTTGAAATGATTTTACTAATACTTCGAACCTTTAAAATGATTTTACTAACACTTTAAACCTTAAAACTAACTTTCATTTTTGTACCGCCATAAAAATAACGGAATTTATTTTAAATTTTAATTAGTTTTAGTTTTATAAATAAATAAAAAGATAAAAATATATTTGTGCTCATTTTCATTGTAAACAAAACTTTACGATGTTACTCTTCACTTTATTAATCCTTTAAATAAATGCATCTCTACTGGATTATGATTCAAATCGATTGATTTCTCATTAGAAACCAATGATTCCTCTAAATATATTTTTGTCTTCAACTTTACAATTGTCAAATGTTTTACCCGTACCTCTGATTCTTCATTTTTTTTGCTTTAGTGTATTTTTAATTTATTTTATCAATCGTAATAAATAATTAAATTAAATTAATTAATCAAACAAGTATTTAAATCAAACCAGAATAATTTAACTATTTCACGTTGACGGATATTACTGTTCCGTCATCTTTCATGGCGGTGCAAATAGGAAAGTTAGTTTAAAGGTTTAAACTGTTAGTGAAATCATTTTAAAGGTTTATAATGTTAGTGAAAAAATCTCAAGGTTTAAAGTGTTATTCAACGACACTTTGAAGGTTTTGAAATGTGATTTTCCCTTTGTTTATATAAAGGTGAGTATTTACATTTTTTAGGATTAATATAATTTCTTTGGTTATAGTATTATATTAATTAATTTTATAATTTCCTTAATTCTTTTTATAAAAATTATAGCTGGTATTATCTTTTTATATACATATAAGAATTATCTTTTTATATTTATTAAAATTCTTTAAATGATTAATTTATTGTAATTATATTTTTTTAATTTGACATTTGTCTCGATCACGTGAGTTATTAACTTTGAAAACCGAGCTTTGTATACAAGACTAGGTTTGGCATGCATGTATATATAAAAAATCTTATATTGAGTTTTACTGAAACTATTTGAATTTTACATTGTATTCTGCATATTAATAGAGACCAAGAACAAATTCACCAGTGGTGGGATTGGAGCAAAGGAGAAGACGTGTCTAGGTGAGAGCATAAATCGATTTTCTGTTTCAATTTTGATTTTCCAGGAAATAGAGTTTAAAAAACTACCTGAAAAATCTTTTTTCAACTAAAAAACAAGGAAAAATCTTGTAGAATTATTCAAAGTAGCATTTTTTAAAAAAATTAATATTTTGAATAACACTAAATTTTAAGTAAGTTTTGTAAATCATTGATTGAATAACAAGAGAATGTATATTATTTTAAATAATTTTACATGAATTACAAGTTGAATAACTTATAACAAGTGATTTTTTAAAATCATTAATTTTTTAAATCATTAATTTTTTAAATCATTAATTTTTTAAATCATTGATTATTTTAATTTTTTTTAAAAAAAATCATATAACAAGTGATTTTAACAATACTCTGAAATCTTCTAAAATACATATAAAATCATATAACAAGTGACTATCTCATAATTTTTTATCAAACTTTTTCCATATAATGTTTCCTTGTAATAATTAGATTGGACTTTAATGATAACTTCATGATCACGTGACGTAATATTCTTGGAGAATATAGGTATACCTGAAATTGCTATATATCATGAGCTCTATATAACGCCAAACAACACTAAAAGCCCACTAGTAGATCAGAAACAAACACACAAAGCTACCTGATCGGAGGAGACGATGACGACGACGACTGTGACGTTGACGTTGCTTCGGCGGCTTGATCATATTCATATTATCGTATGCTAATATAAACTTAATTAACAGTCAATTAAATAAGTAGTACTTTTGTTCTTATTGTCATAGAGCCCTCCACACACATATATATAGCTGAAGTATTAGATTATGCCTGTATATTTTATCCGGGTCGCAAGCGGGCTTTTAATATTTACTAGATAAACAACATTTTTGACTCTGTAGTGTTGAGAGATCATAGCTATAATTAACAACATAATGTATCACTTTCGTCGATTTCTCCTCCTCCGAACATAACTCTAGCCGTTCTCCTATGATCCAAATATACAATAACATATTGGTATCGCTCGACACTCCAATCTTACCTCAAAAACTTCTATAATAGACCATAATATATATAAAAACACTTTATTAAATCACAAACCAAACTGTTCATCCTTCTAACAAAATATTTTCCTCGAATCTGGTAACACCACAATCTAACTGCAAAATGTTTCCACCGTCGCAACGGTTCACACAACAAACCGACCCAACGGTACATAACACACTGATCCCACTAGCCAGTACAACCAAAACCCGAGATCACTTCTGAACTTCGAAGTCTATATCCAGTCACTATGCTCATATCCACGTCCTAGACATTATTTGCTCCCAACTCATCCGCTCTCAGGTCGCAACCTTCAAGCCGCATCGCCTGCACTCTCAGACTGTCATCTTTGAGCCATACCGTCTCACTCACGGGTCATCACCCTCGAGATCTCAATATCAGGAACTACTCATCCCCTCAGAAGAAATAATCATCCTTTCAGGAGAACTAACCATCTCCTCTGCTGCTCTTAGGTTCGTAACCCCTCAAGCCCGCGGTGCGCAAGGGGAACTAATTATCCCCTCAGGAGAACAAATCATCTCCTCAGGAGAACTAATAATCTCCAACGGAGAACTAATCATTCCTCTTGAGTAAGAACTCATAACGTCTATAAGCATCTGTCGAGTGAACTACCTCACGTGGTTCGCGTAAAACATCGCAATCTCCTACCAACCACCATATTCCCTCACTGGAATATCAACACAACTATGACCACTCATAAGGTCAACCTCTAAATATCCCAACAAGTTTAGGTGTTTACACATACCTTATCTGTAAATGGACAAGTTCTAATTATTCTTAAAACTTCCCATTTCCATCACTGCATAATCATTAAACTCCAACACACACCAAGAATCCATAAGAACTAATCATCTTATTAAATCCTCTCCCACCAGCATTGTCAGAAAATTTGCAATATGGTCAACTGGGCATGAGCAACCTGCTGCCACACTCACAGCACCCGTTGAACCGACACCCACACTAGCCACAATCTCATACCTCTTCTTGACATGCATGCAAGTTCCTGACCTACTATCTGTGGCACTCCAAGCCACTTTGATGAAGTACGTTCCCAACTTAACTTCTCGAACACCGTTCTTAGATGACATTATCTGAACAATTTCTTTCTTACTTGATCACTTTTGGATCAAATATCTCAACAACACCTCTGTGCTTTTTCGGTAGCACTTATCGCGTCTAACCGACCTAGACAAGTCTATTTCCATTAAAGAGCATGTCCAAGAACTGTATATGCTCTAATACCAAACTGAGACGACTATACCCGGATTCACAATCCTCACATAGGATCCACGAGAAATGATCTCACTGGAATCCCATAATTCTGACGAGAGAATCGGTGTAGAAATTGCTTCTTACAAAAACTTCCACAAATACACCAAACCCTACCTCATCAAGTTATGAGTTGCACAACCAACCATTCCTAGCAATTGAGTAACAAGAGAGGTGGACTGGAATATTTGATTTCGTCCAGCCATGGACAACACTTCACCACAAATAACCCAATTCACTATCAACTCCGCCATTGTCGATCGACACCTCCACCTGGTGTCATCGTCGCCCAATGCACAACTTGCGATCCAGCACACATGGTGTTTGTAACGCTTCGACCACCACTTCTCAATAGGCTTCATGTCCAATACCAGTCCATGGGCTCACTTTCCTTAATGGGCCTCACGTCTTCCCAATAGGCCTGTGAGCCCATCAATATTCGACGGCCAGTTTGCTACGTCCTTGAAGCTTTAAAGACTTGTTGTCGTCCCTACAAATCACCACATGATCTTTTGACAGTCACTTCCCAGAAGGTCACCCATATTGAGACTACTCCAGCTCAAGCACTCTTAACTCTGGAGTTCTATCGAGACCCTTTACCAAAAAGATAAGTGCACTTTGGTGACATAGGTGGTCAAATCAATTCTTTTAAACCTCTCTACAAGTCCCTAAAATTGTAGTGTCACAATTCACCCCCAATAACATATCGTAATGTCCTCGTTACGCACAAAGACCGTCACCCCAATGGTGTCAGCCCACTCGACTCCACGCTCGTCTAGGTTCGGCTCTGATACCATTTGTAACGCCCCGACCGCCAATTCTCAGTGGGCCCCATGTCTAATCCCAGTCCATGGGCTCACTTTCCTTAATGGGCCTAACGTCCTCTCAATAGGCCCGTGAGCCCATCAATATCCGACGACCGGTTTTCTACGTTCGGGAGGCTTTAATGACTTGTTACCGTCCCTACAAATCACCACATGATCTTTCCATGTGTTTTGTCCTCACTTGCACAGTTCCGACAGTCATTTCCCAGAAGGTCATTCATCCTGAGACTACTCCAGTTCAAGCACGCTTAACTCTGAAGTTCTCTCAGGACCTTTGACCAAAAAGATAAGTGCACTCTGGAGACTTAGGTGGCCAAATAAATTCTTTTAAATCTCTTTACAAGTCTTTGAAACTGGGGTGTCACAGTGTCGATCGGCACTCTTTTAGTGTTGGTTGACACTGACGCCCACAACATCACTTCTGTCGATATCTCCCATCCAAGTATAACTCCAATCATTCTCTTATGATCCAAACACACAACAACATGTTAAAGTCGACCAACACTACCTTGGTGTCGCTCGACACTCCCAATCTTACCACAAAACCGTCTATGCCAAACCATAATACAAACACTTGATTAAAACACAAACCAACCGTTCATTCCACAAACCTACCGTTGGATATGGATCCTGTAGCACCACGAAGCTACCCACCATAATTCAGCTAAATCGGACTCTATTTCATTCTCAAAATGTTGCCATGAATTAGTCATTTCTAACTAGTCCACACACTCCATGTGCAAGTGTTAGTGTCACCTTCCTTCAAGATTCATTTTCCATAAAACCCTAATTGTTAACAACTATCGATTCCCTAATCGATTAAACACGAAAACAACACAACTTACTTGTATAACAGCCATGAGAGAGCCTCTTTGTCTCTCTCAATCCAACACCAAGTAATTACATTCTTCCTCCACACCCATGAGGAAGATGTAATCCTTTATCCTCTTCTTACGGCACAACCGGAACTCAGCCCTCTACGTTCCTCACACCACAAACAAACTCGGAACCTCTCGTTGGAGGCAACGACTCCATCTCTTTCTCCCTCCCCCTTGGTAGCTGCGACCAAGAGACGTAATAAGGATAAGAAGATTTTTGTCCCCTTATAAAGCTAGGGTTCTGGTTTTCCACCAAACCAGTAAACCGCTCGCAAAAATAATCCAAACCTGCAGCCAGAACCATCTTGTGGTGTCGAGCGACACTACATCATGATATGGGTCGACGCTCCAACACAAAATTTGGTTCGCAAACGTTATAAATGGTATGCCAAAAGATCTTCTTAGCCAAATTTTTAGGTTCTAACTTTGATTTAATTTGATAGTAAAAGATATTACAATAATATTTGTATATACAATGTTAATTATGTAATTCAACAATTCCTCCTATCAACAAACCCTGAAACAATGTATCACTTTCATAATCTTACTTAGATCTCAAGTTCGAGGATAGTCATCAAGTGATCAAACATTGTAAAGTTTACATACATCTCAACAACTAACTGAGTTGTAATAGTTAAAAATGTGTGTATTTCTATATACTTATTTAAGCAATGTTGTTAGCAAAATAATCTTACTGTCATGTGGTATATTACAGAAAATGTCATTAGAGAAATAATATTTAAAAACAAAATAAAATCATATTAAGGATAAAATAACTACTTTTATTTTCTCTATGAAGATTATCAAAATCAAAATAATATTAAAATTAGATTTTTCTGAAATTCATAACCGTTTAAAAAAAACTATATTTGCATTGTGTCTTCAAATATTTTTTTTGTAAACAAAATCGAATTTAATTTAATAGTATTTCCATAATTTATTTAATTTCGAAGTTAATTTGAATTTTTTGAAAGCACCTCTTTTTCTAAATTGAAAATAAAATTTATTTTTGTGATGCTATTATTTGAGAAATGTTGAGAAAATTGAAATTAATGGCATTTAAACCCAATAAAACTTCAAAATATATTTACTCACACTTGTTAATTCAATAAAAATTAATAATTTTAAACTTCAAATTTTGAAAATACATTAAATCATATTTTAATCTGTTAGAATTTAAAAAAACTTATTTTCTATAATAGAAGTTATAACATGGTATTTGACAATAACTAGAAATTCAATATCATTTACACATATTTCTTTCTAGATATGTTATTATTTATTTGTAGACATCATGTATTATTTTGTTCTTAATATATTCAATATTATGTTAAGATATTTAATTGCATAAATCCACAACTAAAATATCATATTTTATTCAATATAATACATACTAAAAAAACTAAATCATAAAATTAAATCATGATTTTTAAATACGACCGCTCTAATTTGACATATCGGATCATGGGTCAATAAAAGTTTTGTTGAGGTTTTTTTTTTGGTAATTCTAAATAGTGATATCATTATTTTTTACAATTTTATATGTAAAACGTACTAAATTTCAACTTATCTCTATATCAAGGGGAACCAAAAAAAAATAAAGTCGATTTAACATTATGGGAGTTTGAGATATAAAGAATCGAAAGAAAATTAAAGAGGAGTACAAAGTTAAGTATATTGAACAAACTCATGTTTTCAAATTTAGAATTTTGGTTATCAATTGGAAGTACCAAAAATATCATAAAATAAGTCAAACATATACTCGAGTTTTAATCCAAAAGATCTTTTAAGCCAAATTAAGGTTTGCTATTTTCATGTAAACTTTAAATCTCCTTCATAAAAAAGTTCTAACTTTGATTTAGTTTGATATTAAAAGATATCACAATTTAGTCTTTGTACATACAATGTTAATTATGTAATTCAACAAATCCTGAAAACGTATCATTCCTATACGATATTCATCAAACATTTAAGTAAGAAAATCAAAAATGGCAAATTGTCAAATAAAGTTATATCCTAATGTAGAATTGAGGAAAGATCAGTCATGGCTAATGCTAAAAAGTTACAAATATTTTAATAACTCAGGGATATATGAATTATTTATGTTAATTAATCATATTGAACGCACGAATTTAATTTCCAAATGTACTTATTACTAAAATACTAAACAACTACGTAAAAAACCAAACAAAACAATAATAAATATTATATGATAATTTGCTTCTTTGACCAACGTGTACGTGACGATATGTGATATCTATATAGAACAATCAATTCAGTATAATGAGAAGTTGAGTAATAGAGAATCGAAAGACAAATAAAAAGAGTTTAAAGAGAGTTTGAGTAAAAGGTGAAGAGAGTTTTGAGTTTGAGAGGTGAAGTAAACTTCACTACTCTGCATATTGGTCATATGCAGGGGCGGATCTACCTTAGGAGGAGGTGGGGCACGTGCCCCATACTAATTTTTATACATTACTTAGTACTTAGTAGTAATAGCTTGATAGATGTTTTAGTTCAGTTGGCAATTGAGTCCCTCATATCTTATCTTCGGACAGCAGTTCGAGTCCTTGGTCCTACTAATTTCATTTTGTTATTCTTTTTTACTACCAGGTTCTTTTCCCTTATTTCACTTTTAAAATTCTTCCCAAATTAAAACTATATGCTTTAGTTCTATTTTATTTTCTTTCTCCAGCTTGACTTCTAACAAATTTAATTCCTAATTATTCATTGCAATATTTTAATTGAAAAAAATGTCAGTAAAATTAGTAACATTAAAAAATATATCCTTTTGTAGTTATTTTATTATTATTAGATTTTACATTTGTGTCATATGGTTAGATCGATAAGTAAATTTAAATATATTATATTTTATAGTGAATTTTATAATTGCGGCTATATTTTTCAAATTAACAAATTGAAATATATATCTAACATATGTATATAAATATTATTATAATTTAATATAAACAATACTTTATGGTTCAATTTTTTTATTTCAAATCTTAAAATGTATTAAAGATTCAATATTATCTAAATTATATATATATTTGTTTAATACTTGTATTATATAAAAATAATATTATTAATTATATCATATTTGTGCCCTATACAAAATAACTTCCTACATCCGCCACTGGTCATATGCATCCTCGTAACCATCGTCGTAACCATCTTCGTAACCCTCCATGTATCCATCATCGTGAGCCCGAGTGTAGACCAACTGGTTGAGTGTCTCTGGGACAACAAGATAGTGCGCGAGAGCTATACCTGCCTACTCCTCCTCAGTGTTGCGACGGTACACTTCGCGTTGAAGGTATAGGCCGTTGGCCAATCGTCGCTTGCAAGTCGTGCAAGAAATGGCATCAAGCTCCTCTAAGATGGAGTGTCGCTGCAATGAGATTCTATAGATCATAAGCAATCAAAAGACACTACGGAGTATCAAAATTCTAATGATATTATTTAAATTAGCATTTTATCTAAAAATTGAACATGAAATATGATGAAATTAGACACCCAACACACTTGAAGTTAATTATTAGTAAATAAAAAATAAAATGTGGAAGGTTATTTTGCGAATAATCAATTTGACTGTTCACTTTATGCACACTTTGAATAAGCCTAAGCACATACACCTTCTTTAGACTATTTATTTCACTTAACAACACTACAAGAAAATATGATTTTTACGACTACAAATGGCGACTATATATAGTCGCGATTTTTAGCAACTATTTAGCGACTATTTGACGATAATTTTATGACTACAAAAATTTAGTCATATAATAGTCGTTATTTTGCGACTACTGTAAGTAGTCGGTAATTTAGTCGTAATTTAACGACTAATTTAAGACTATTGCATAACGGAACATATAGTTGTTAAATAGTCGCTAATTTAGCGACTAAGATGCGACTCATGGTAAAGCTCGCCAATAAGTTGTATATTAGTCGCTATTTAAGAAACTCAAATTTTTCAAAATTTAACTTCAAACCCTTAACCAAACTCCAAAACCTAAATCATAAACTTAAAGTTTAAATCTTGAACATTCAATTCTTAATCTTAGAAATTATTTCGTAAACCATAAAACTAAAACATAACCATTCTTATATATACATAACACCAAGCTTTAATGCTTAAAAGAAAATCTATTTTTCTAAAACTTAACCCCAAATCTTAAATCTTAACCCTAAAACCCAAACCCTCAAAAAACTTCAAAACCTAGATCATCAAATCTAAATCTTGAAGTTTAAATTCTTAATCTTATAAATAACCATAAACCCAAACCATAACCATTATATATATATATATATATATACATAAAACCAAACCATAACCTTTATGTATATATATATATATACATAAAACAAATGTTTAATAGCTATATAAAGAAAAACTAATTTTCCCAAACTTTAACCCCAAAAAACTATAGTTTTCCAAATCCTATATTTTTATCAAAACTTAAGCTCCAAAACTCTTAACCTTAAATTTAAAACCTTTATAACTTATATATAGAAATTAAATCATTAATCATTCACCTAAAATATAATTATTGAATATCTATAAAACCAATATGTAAAACTATTTTGTATTTACATAGAAACCAATCTTTCCAAAAACTATATACTTACAAAATTTATTAAACTGAGTCATTTTAAAACCTAAAACAAATTATTTTTAAATTTAAATCAAATGTAATATTCTTCTAAATTTCAAAACCCTAATTCCCAGATCATAAATTTCAAATCTCATTTCCTGAATTATGAACCCAGAGAATTGCAAAATATATATAAGTATAAAGTTTTGATCAAACAAATTACTCTTTAAATAATGAAAGCTTCTTATTGGATGATATGAAAATACATGGATTACACTATCAACTGTTGATTAATTTAATCCAACGGACAAGGTTTTTTCCTGCCCTCTTCTTTCTCTTTCGTCTTCTTCACCGAGGGATTAACTTTCTCCCCTTCTCTTTCTTCTTTCTCCTTTCTCTCCTTCGCCCGTTGCTTCATTCTATTCGATCTTCATCTTGTCTTTGTTTTCATCCTCTCAAGTTTTTAGATCTGGTACCAGAGCATTTTTGCGGATCTCAGATCCGAGAGCGAAGCTCGTCAATACGATGCTGACCGTGATGTAAACTAAGGAAGAGAAGAGAAGCTCACTGGTCGCAACCCTCTCGATTTCCCTATCGTAATTAATTTTTTTTTGCTTTCGATTCCCTTTTAGAAATTGGCTCTAGATTCCTAGGGATTTCACATTGCTATTAGAGTCTCAATTTCGATATAGAGATTTGAAATTTCAGTTACAATAGTATTTGGATTCAAGAGTCTCAATTCGTCTTGCACGTTCTGAACTAGGTATAGCATGGAAGATAAATTCAAAGACCTTCGTCATTTGCAACTTTTGTATTCTGCTTCAGTGATATTGAAGTTTTTGATATTTCTCAGATGGAAAGAAGCGCAAGAAGAACATTATTGCTAGTACAGTGAGCCTTACCCTTTTTGTGATCTTATGCTTTGGCGCATTTGGTTTCTGGAGATGCAGAGTGGAACATAATGGTAAAAGAACGATGAATTTACTGTTCCACTATCTCTTGTCGTTCATTTATTCATTTGATGACTTATCGATAAATTTACTTGGTTAAACTTACACAGACTCATTTATGTTGCTTAGACCAGTATATGATGTGCTTTTTGCTGTATTTGTTTTGATTGCTAGATATTAAGCACTAACACGTGAATCTAACTTACATTTCATTTCAGGTCATATATCAAAGGATGCCTGGTGGAATGATCTGAAATCACAAGATTTCCCAGGTTTAGTCTTTTTTGAGATGAACACCATACAAACTGCCACCAATAGTTTCAGTTTATCTAACAAACTTGGACATGGTGAATTTGGTTATGTTTACAAGGTCAGAAACGATTTTACTCTCTTTGCTGTTTTCGTTTCTCTGTTTTTTTTAGATGACATTTACCGTTTGTTTCAGGGGAAACTGCAAGATGGAAGAGAAATTGCACTAAAACGGCTTTCTCGCAGCTCTGGACAGGGCAAAGAGGAGTTCATGAATGAGATAGTACTCATCTCAAAACTTCAACACAGAAACTTAGTACGGGTTTTGGGGTACTGCGTCGAAGGAGAAGAGAAGCTATTGATTTATGAGTATATGGTGAAGATACTTTTGTCTTTGGTTGGTCCCTTCTTACATTCTTCCTTTACCATCAACAACTTTTATATATTTATATGGAACTGTTTGTCTGATAGTTTTTAATTATATCTTAGATTCAAGAAAAAGACTTGAGATTGATTGGCCAAAAAGATTTGATATAATTCAAGGTATTGCACGTGGACTTCTCTATCTCTACCGTGACTCACGCCTCAGAGTTATTCACCGAGACCTGAAGGTCAGCAACATTCTTCTGGACGAGAAAATGAACCCAAAAATATCAGATTTTGGATTGGCTCGGATGTGCCAGGGAACCCAATATCAGGATAAACTCGCAGGGTTGTCGGAACTCTGTAAGAACCATTCTTCGAAAACATGCCTAACAAGATTCATAATCATGATAGTCATACATAAACTATTTGATGTTTGCACAGAGGATATATGGCTCCTGAGTATGCATGGGCTGGAATGTTCTCTGAGAAATCAGACATCTACAGCTTCGGAGTTATGTTGCTAGAAATCATCAGCGGAGAGAAGATCGCAAGGTTCAGCTTTGGCCAAGAAGGAAAAACACTTCTTGCATATGTAAGTACCTTTTCTTGTTTTTATGCACTTGCAGAGGTTTGTAATTGCTCTTGTATTCTAAAGATATGAAACTAAACAAACAGGCATGGGAGTCTTGGTGTGAAACCCGAGAAGTCAATCTTTTGGACCAAGTTCTTGCTGAGTCTTGTCACCCATCTGAAGTTGGAAGGTGTGTCCAGATTGGTTTGCTTTGTGTTCAACACAAACCTGCAGACAGACCAAATACACTAGAGCTGCTGGCTATGCTCACCATAACATCAGATCTTCCATTACCAAAACAACCCACATTTGTAGTGCACACGAGAAATGAAGAAGAATCCATGTCTAAGGATTTTATAACTGTCAATGAGATGACAGAGTATGTGATCTGCCATTAGCCCTTGATATTTCTGCATTTTCCCCAAAGATACCTCTAATATTTACTTTCTTTTTCTAGTAGTATGCTGTATTCTTATTTTTAATTATGTTTTTAGTTTTATTTTGTAATATGTATTTTTTTTAATATCTTGGTTTCATAATAATAAATATGGTATTTTTAATTTTTAATATCAATTCATTCCAAAAAAAAACCATTATCCAATAACTTATATATATATTTAAAAAAAATTAATAAACATTATTATTAAATTATATATATATATATATAATGCGGTATAAATACAATATTATTTAAATACATAAACGTAAATTAGTCGCTAAATTTGGTGACTACATTATGACTATTTTGTGAAGTCGTAAAATAGTCGTAGAGTAGTCGCTAAATTTAGTGACTATATTACGACTAAATTTATGACTATGCAATATAGTCGTAATGTAGTCGCTATTTGGCGACTAATTTTACGACTATTAGTTTTAGCGACTCTCGATTTACGACTACTGGTTTTAGTCGCTATTTTGTCGTAACACACTGTTTAGCGACTAAATAGTGACTAATAGTGCAGTCGCTATTTATTTGCCTGTTTTCTTGTAGTGCAAGAATCTTTGGAGCTGTTATTGGAGATGTGATTTCTAAATTCATATGAAATTGTAAATTCTAAAAATCAAAAGACATGGATTTTGAAATAACATGTTTTATACTTGGATTTGAATCCTTTTATTTTACACTTTCAAATCCATTTAAAACATGCTGGGGTTTTGAAATCCAAAAACAAATCATTAAATGAACAACATGGGATTTTAACAAGTATTTGTAAATCATAGAACCAATAACACATAATTTTGATAAGTATTTTAAAATCAATGATAGAACCCCCTCATTCTTTTTGTTTTTTTTAAGGGACATCAAGAAAATCTAAAGAGAAATAAGTTGTTTTCATCACAAACTCCTTGACAGAAAGAAAAAAAATGGTATGTAAAAAATTATACCCATGAAGAACGCGAGAAACAACAAAAACAACAAACATACAAAAATGGAAATATATATTTAGTGATGAAGATAAATGGAGTTTTGTAGGTCTCGTTTACTTTATGGATTGGTGAACTTGACCAAAGATGTCAGGACAATCATCCCAACGACCAGAATCTCGAGCTTCCCAATAACCTCCATTGTATTTGTAACTCTCACTTCCTTTCTCTTGTCTAAACCACTTTGGTTTCCAACCACTCTCTTGCATCTCTCTCGCTTGTCTTTGTCTCTGTTCCAACCTCAACTTCTCCGCGTTCCCCATTTCAAACTATCCCTTCTCCAAATACCTCTGGTCTGGTCTAAGTCTTGAATCTGTTGGTGGCAACTTCTCCTTTAAACCAGGCGTGAGCTCGTTCAACGTGATCCCAAACCTTGTTAGATTATACTTTGTCGGGTTTTCGGAAGGTTTGTTTCGTTTCCACAGAAGATGAGATTCACTCACCTTTACTTGATTCACCAACACATAGTGCATACTCTCATCCCATTTCCCAAACAACTTAGCCACTGTTTTCCCATTTTTGTCTTCTACTACACCTTGAACTTGATGTGGATTTCTATCGATCATGGACTGTTCCTTGAATTTAAGTTTACATGAGTATTCACCGTTACCTTCTATCCGCATTGTTCCGTAGTGATCACAGTACAGTTTACCGAGTATGAGATTGTATATTGATGTAGTCACCTATATTTTGAGCATAAGTGTATAAGCATTTCATATCATGCACATATGTTTTTTTCTATCTATAAAGAAAGATTCATATACCTTACTCCACTGAAAAGTTTCACCATCATCAAATTGCAAAGTCAACAAACCAATAGGATCTAGCTGAATTGATCGACCCCAAAACTTGCTTTTCAAGTTGCTATCTCCCCAAAATTCCCATCCGGTTCCATCACAATGGCATGCCACAATCATAGGATGATGACTCACCTAACAACAAAATTCACAAGAGAAATGTTATGTATATTTTTATCTTCACCAAAATTTAATAAGTGAAGCTGTTCATGTAAAAAAACAAACCTTTTCAGAGAAAAATCGAAGGCCTTTATCAGGATAGTCAGCCTCGTATGTTTCCCCTAACATTGGATTAAAAGGTTTGCAAATTCTTCCTTCGGTTGATGCATAACCAGATACAGCAAAGGCAGCTACATTCAGAATCCTCATCAGGTTATCGCCCTGAGAAGGTTCATTTGATGTTGGCAAAACCATGAGACTACCATAAAAGAATCTAAATAATATTTGCTCATCTACAGATTTTTATTATACCTTTTTCCCCCATTCAGATGCTTGATCAAGAAGATATGAATACTCCAAATCCTCAAAGCATTTCTGTAGAGAAGATAGTGGCTCATTGAAGTAAACAGGAAGACATACTTTTGTAAGATCCTTGCCAATGTTGTCTTTGATCATTGACCAAAGGCTAACACTCTTCTCTTTTTCAACTGGATCAGGTAATCTCTTTCGTCGTTTGACATGAGGATAGTTAAATCCAATAGACTTGATAGAAGGATCAAGATCATCTTCTGATGACTCAAAACCATTATTAACTCCATCATCATCTGAGGAGAAGGAAGATGTACGAAAAGCGGATCCAATACTTTTGAATGAACTTGAAGAAAGAGAGTCACACGTATCAATTTCTTCCTCAGCCTCATCAAATTGTTCATTATCATCTTCGGATTCACTAATAGTTCCTTTCAAAATAGAAGGAATCAAGTAAACATCAGCTCAAGATAGAAACATGTTGTAGTAAAGAAAAGCATCTTGTGTCTTAAGTCACCTGAGTCTCCGTTGTCAGTTTGTCGTTGAGTCTCATCTACAACCGTGTTCTCAAGATCTACTTTTTCTGTCTAGACAATGACATAGAGACATCAATTTCTTATAATAGTTTAAGACACATATAGTGGATTAATGTTTTGGAAGGTTATAAATACCTCTAGTTGCCTGAGTGTATCAATGAGAAGCCATTGCTTCTGTTTAAGAAGAAAAAGCTGGCTCTGAACTGCTGAGAACTCAGACCTCGTGATTTGCTCGCAGTCTTGAATGGCTGACTCACTCACTCCTTCCTCAACCAATCTCAACCTAAGCTTCTCTATAGAGATGTCTAAGCTATTGGTCGGTGCCATCAACTCGCAGTTGGACATTCTTGGAAACATATCTTTGACAGCTTGCAACGCCTCCATCCAAGCTGTTCTGTCTTCTCTCGTCTCTGCACGTAAGTGAAGCCTCTTGGTTCCGGTAAATATTGAAAATCTCTTATCATCTGATCTACTCTCTCGTATTGATGATACCTATACAGAGTACATAATCAAATTGTGGCACTATTTATATATCATCAAAACTGCATAGATGATGTAGTCATACCTTAAGATGGACTTCGCCGAATGGCTTGCGTCGGAGTTGGTGGTTGGCGCTAGAGCCGGCATGACGGTTATTCCTGGAGATCATACGAGTGGACTCGTCTCCGATCACTCTTGATCCTTTCTCAGTCTCACGAACAACAACAATCTTATCAGGTCCATGGATCTTATAATATGAAAGCACTCCATCTTGTAAAACAAACCATCTTGGTCTCCATCCTTTCCCATAGTTCACCCATTTGTATAATATTCCGGATATAGAGTTCCCGGCGATATCGTTGATTTTAACATCAACCGGTGCTTCCCTTGCCGCTGGAGGTAAGGCAAGTAGTACCTGCTGATCGGAGACAAAGACGTTTTGGTGGTTAAAAGAGAGACTGTGGAGGAGATGATGGTGGTTAGATGGACCGGGATGGTTATAACGTTGCGAGGCAGACCGGGTTATAACCGGTTGAGATCTCGCGGAACCGAATGGAGTCTCGGGTGTGGTGGTGGCGTACATAGAGAAGGACGGTTGCTCTGGCAACAGTGTCGAAGAGGAGTGGTCAGAGACAGTAGAGACACAACAAAAAGGATGCATGTGAAATAACAATCTTCTTTAACAAGTAAACAGTTAGAGCGGATGATGGCGGTTACGGTTACGGCGGAGGAGGAAGTTTATAGAGAGAGAAGAAGAAAAGTTCGGTAGAAACAGAGGAGGAGGAGGACTTCAACCGGAGAAGCCAAGTTTGAATTTATGATTATTTTGTCATTATCATTTTAAGGGAGATATAATTTTAGGACTTAAACTAATGGTCAACGGTATCTATGAACTTTATATTTTATCCAATATTAAAATAAGTTAATCATTTCGTTGTTTACTTATGTAACAACTGTAAGGCCTAATTATATAAAGTGCGTATCATGATGTAATCAGGATACAACTATAAAGTATTCCAATAATTTAAAATTTAAATCAAAATTTAATCGAGTAAAATGCCCTGTTATTAGGAATACTATATAATATACAAATATAATTACTTTGCTATGCGTTGGTGTTGGTGTTGGTGTTGGATCTCGTCTTTGAGATCAACGGTTTAATATACTAAGACTTTTAAAGGTGAGTAATTTGAATTTGGTTTGATATAACTTTATGTCAAGTGAAGAATTTAAGGGATCCAATCATCTAAATATTAAAATTATATATTTACGACCTTAAACACCAAGAGATTATTAAGTAATGTAATAGTCTTATTATAATAAACCAAAGAAGCAAACTGTACGTTTACACCCCTCTCGGCCCTAATGATTAAGAATGAGTGCATTGGAATTAACTAGCAATCAAATTAACGTGGATCCCATTAAGATTTGATTTCACTTTTATATTTGCCTTTTTTATGTTTATCCTACAGAAAAAAATGAGTCCTCTATTCTAATCTCTTTCTTTTATTCGTTTGACTGAAACGATAAAGGACAAATCTAAACTCTTTCCTGGAAATTAACAAAATAAAAAAGCTTCGAAGCGATATATGAGTGTTATGATTGAATTAGTTGATTTAGGTCTTCTCAGATCAGAATAGAAACGAAGAAAGATAAAGCGAGAAAAAACACACACACGATTTAACGAGTTCGGTTAACCGATGTAGTTAACCTACGTCTCGCCGGAGTTTGATTTTTGGAATCCACTAACTCAGCTCGAACTTGAGCTCATCACGTCTGTTACAAGATCTCTCCGATCTACTCTCTCTTTTTCTTTCTACAATCTTTTTTTCTCTTATGTTACAAATACGAATGAATTATAAAAGGAAGAAGAAGAGACGAGATACATATAGGTATAACAACCCTTCTCACGTGCAAAGCGTGTAGTATAGCCGAGAGAAGAGAGGACGCGTGGCACAACCTTAGCGGATCACATAACCTAAACTGGATCTTAATAAAGTCTCGGTTATCTGGCTTAACCAGCCAATTCAAGAGAATTAATCTCTTACCAATCTCAGACTATAACCTTCAAATCTCCAACTTAGTCTGAGATTACTCTGCTTGGTGAAACTCCTTGTACCCAAACCCGAATACCTGTTTAACGCCCAGCAGGACGACTTCAGTTTCTGGCAACTCGAAGCATCTGCAATGCTTCCTAAAACTTAGCAATAGGCAATACCTTGGTAATTATGTCAGCTGGATTGTACTCGGTGGGACTCTTCACAACTGTGATCTCTCCTTTGTTAATAAGGTCCCTGAAAAAGTGATACTTCACTGAGATATGTTTCGTTCTCTCATGAAACACCAAATTTTTAGCAAGTGCAATTGCACTCTGAGAATCACAGTGAACCTCCACCGTCTTCTGTGGAAAACCAAGTTCTTCTGCTAACCCTTTCAACCAAACAACTTCCTTTACCGCCCCTGACAGAGTAACATACTCTGCTTCAGTTGATGACTGAGCTACAACCTTTTGCACAGACGATCTCCAGCTCACGGTGTTACCTCCCACAGTGAAAACCATTCCAGACGTTGATCTTCTATGATCAATATCAGCAGCATAGTCCGAGTCGCAATAACCAGTAATAACAAAATCTCCTTTTCTACTAAAATCCAAACAAGTCTTTACTGAGCCACGAATGTACCTGAGAACCCACTTAACCGCAAGCCAGTGATCTTTGATTGGATTGCTCAGAAACCTGCTTATTAGACCTACTGGATATGCCAAATCCGGTCTGGTACCAAGCATAGCATACATACCACTTCCCACTGCACTCTGATATGGCATCTTTTTCATAAAAGTAACCTCCACCTTCAACTGATCTTCTGTGGCCGACTTTAGATTGAAGTGAGCTCCCATGGGCGTATCTACTGACTTAGCTTGATCCATTCGAAAGTTATTCAAAACCTTCATCAAATAACCTTCTTGAGAAACTTTCAATTTACCACCAGGCCTATCTTTGATTATCTCCATGCCTAGAATTTTCTTTGCTTCTCCGAGATTCTTCATCTCAAATTCTGAACTCAACATCGCCTTGAGAGCAACAATCTGCCTCAAGTCAGTAGAAGCCACCAGTATATCATAAACGTAGAGAAAGAGATAAACATAGACGTCACCTGGAAATTTCTTGTAGTAAACGCAGTAATCATACTCGCTCCTAATGAAGTCATTTTGAACCATGAATTCATCAAATCTTCTGTTCCACTGTCTAGGAGCCTGCTTCAAGCCATACAACGACTTTTTGAGCAGACATACCTTCTCAGGATGTCTCTGATCAACAAAACCCTCGGGTTGCTCCATCAGGATATACTCATCCAGATAGCCGTGAAGAAAAGCAGTCTTCACGTCTAACTGATGTAACTCCATGTTGAAATGAACTACTGTAGACAGAATGTATCTAATCGATACATGCTTCACCACCGGAGCAAAAATCTCTTGATAGTCGATGCCCTCCTTCTGAGAAAACCCTATAGCCAACAATCTAACCTTAAAGCGAGGATCCTCAACTCCAGGAATCCCAACTTTCCTTTTGAATATCCACTTGCAACTGATAACACTCTACCCTGGAGGCTTGTCGACTAAGTCCCAGGTTCCATTCTTTTTCTGAGAGTCCATTTCCTCATTCGCAGCTTCTAACCATTTGTCGCTGTCAGGACTATTCATAGCTTCGTCAAAACTGGAAGGTTCTATGCTTCCTCCATCTTCAGTTATACAGCAGACGTAGGCAGTGAGATCTTCTTCCTCTGTACCTACATCATAATCCTGAAACCTGACCGGAGGCTTGATCTGCCTTATGGATCTATCTCGAGCCAACTGATAATTGTTGAGTCCTTCAGATGGATTTCCTTGACTATTTACTTCCTGAGTTGGAACATATGTGATGTCTCCAACCTGAGCAATGTCCGGAGTATCCCTGTCCATACCTGCAAAATTAAAACTAGAAAGATCATCAGTATCCAAAGAAAAAGATTCATTACTTGACTGTTGTCTGGGTCCGATTTCCTTGTACATGACATCTTCTCTGAACACGACGTTCCTACTGATGACACACTTCTTATCTTCTAGAAGCTAGACTTTAAAACCTTTAACACCTTCTGGATAATCAGTAAAAACTCCCTTCTTAGCACGAGGCTCAAGCTTTCCTTCATTTGAATGAATATATGCCAAACAGTCGAACCTCCTCAGACCACTTAAAACTGGCATTGCTGAAGTCCACACCTCCTGAGGAATCTTGAAGTCAATGGCCGAAGACGGAGACCTACTTATCAGATAAACCACTGTGGAAGCTGCTTCGGCCGAAAACCTCTGACCAAGACCACTCTCACTCAACATACTCCTCACTTTGTTCATAATGGTTCGATTAAGCCTCTCAGCAACCCCATTTTGCTGTGGAGTGTAAGTACAAGTCCTATGCCTCACAATACCTTCATCCTTGCAGAAGCTATCGAACTGATGATTACAGAATTCAAGGCCATTATCTGTTCGAAGCCTCTTCACCTTTTGCTCTGATTGTGTCTCAACCATCTTCTTCCAGCTAACAAAGCTTTTAAAAGATTCATCTTTAAAACGCAGGAAGTATATCCATACTTTCCTTGAGAAATCATCTGTGAAAAAGATGAAATACTGACACCGCCCTAAACTCAAAGGAACATTGGGAGAACCCCAAAGATCAGAGTGAACATAATCCAGTTTCTCCTTTGTAACATGTTGAGCCGATCCAAAACTGACCTTGTGTGTTTTTCCTATAACACAATCCTCGCAGAACCCTATCTATGTAGTCCTGCAACCTTCCAGACACCCCTTCTACTCTAAAACTTGAAGACCTTTTGACCGATGTGTCCCAACCTGTTGTGCCACAACCTGGCCTTTTCATCTCCTTTGACCTCCTCTGCAGTTTTACTGGATTCAACAACACAGACCTCTAAAACTTTTGCACTGCCTTGAAATATGTAAAGAGACTGACGTCTGACTCCTTTCATATAACAATGTCACCCTTAACCACTTTCATAACACCTTTACCACCTCTAAACTCGCAATCTTTAGCTTCGAGAGTACCAACTGAAATCAAGTTCCTCGAGATGTCTGGCATGTATCTGACCTCATGCAATAAGAAAGTGTATACGTCTGAGTTTTGAAACCTAACTGAACCAATTCCCTTGACCTCACAATACGAGTTGTTGGCCATTCGAACTTTACCATAGGACACTTCTTTTAATTCGATGAACACATCCTTTCTTGATGTCATATGAAATGAACAGGCAGTATCCATAATCCACTCATCTTCAGTGATCTCCCCCATGATCAGATTGACCTCAGATGCCACCAAGTCGACAAGATACTTAGCATCATCCTTGACCATCGCAGCTTCACCAGGATCATTACCTTGACCTTTGGTCTTGTTCCTCTCAATCCATTTGTAACACTACCTTTTGAAGTGCCCCTCCTTGCCACAGATCCAGCAAACCTTCTTTCCTTCTCTGGATTCAAATCTTGATCCACCAGTGTTGCTCCCTTGATCAGTTTGGTATGTAGAACTTCTTGTAAATCCCTTTCCGCGAACATACAAGCCTTCACCAATCTGGTTTGAACCACCCGATTCATCACGAAGCTCCAACTCCTTGGACTTAGCAGTACTGATAACATCTTCCATCTTGGTTCCATCTCGTCCGTACTTTAGAGTTTCCTTTAGGATGTCGTACTTCTCTGGAAGCGAACTCAAGATTAGAATCGCTTGAACTTCATCTGGAACTTGAATCTGGAGGTTGCTCAGATCCGAGATCATCTTCAAGAACTCATCTATGTTGTCATCCAGGCTCTTGAAATCCTGCATCCTATAGTTGTAAACCTTGAGCTGAAGATATACCCGATTTGGTAAAGACTTTACCAAGTACAATCTCTCAAGCATTGACCATGCTTTTGCTGCAGTCGAACACTGATCGATATTCCTGAGAACTTTATCACCGACGTTTAGAAAGATAATATCCAACGCCTTCTCACACAGCTCTCTTCTTGACTTATCATCTTCGATCCGTTTCTTTTTCTTCTTCGAATCGTCTTCTTCCGCCTCCGTCAAAGGAGCAAATGGCTCTTGCTCCTTTAAGACTTCCTTGAGACCTAAAATCCTCAGGTGAGCCAACATCTGTGTCTTCCAAAGAGAGAAGTCACCAGAACCATCGAACACCGCCACCTTGAGTTTCGTATTCGTCATCCTTCTTATCAGATCTGACAGACGAAGCCTGAACCTTGCTCTGATACCAATTTGTTATGATTGAATTCGCCGATTTAGGTTTTCTCAGATCAGAATAGAAACGAAGAAATTAAAGCGAGAAAGAACACACACACGATTTAACGAGTTTGATTAACCGATGTGGTTAACCTACGTCTCGCCGGAGTTTGATCTCCGGAATCCACTAACTCAGCTCGAACTTGAGCTTATCACGTCTGTTACAAGATCTCTCCGATCTACTCTCTCTCTTTCTCTTTACAATCTTTTTTTCTCTTCTGTTACAAATACGAATGAATCATAAAAGGAAGAAGAAGAGACGAGATACGTATAGGTGTAACAACCCTTCTCATGTGCAAAGCGTGTAGAATAGCCGAAAGAAGAGAAGACGCGTGGCACAACCTTAGCGGATCACATAACCTAAACCGGATCTGAATAAACCCTCGGTTATCTGGCTTAACCAACCAATTCAAGAGAATTAATCTCTTACCAATCTCATACTACAACTTTCAATGAGAAAGACATAAAACATGGTTTTACTATTTGGAAGAACAAAAAAAAAGCTCTGCTGCCACAGATTTTCATTAAATTAGAAAATATTGTAGAAAATACTAGTATATTAGTTGTAATTACATTGTTAAGATTAAAAAAAAATCAACGTATAGATAGGTTAAATAAAAAAAAATAATGAAGATGAAGGCTAATTTTTCTATTAATTTGGGCTAAGTTGTAAATATTCCATTTGACATGGGTTCACGTCTTCCGACACTTACAAACTGAAACTGGAGCTGATAGTGCTTGTCGACCAATCTCTTTATCATTATACTGGATGATTGACCCGATCATATCTCAGATTTTGTTTGAAGCATAACAAGTTAACAACATAAAGACAAAATTTTAATAATAATAATAATAATAATTTTTAAAAAAGAATATTATGACATGAATTTAGTAAATTTAAGCAAAAATAACTAAAAGTAAACTCTTATGTTATGTGTATATTATTTACTCATGTGTAGGCAGCTAGGAAATCATCACAGGGTCAAAGACAAATTATTGGGATCAATTATGTGATCTAAAAATTTTACCTGAGTCAATTGTGCTATTTTACATGGGTCAATTTGATTTTTTTTTCTTAAAATTTCAGCTAAATTTAAAAATTTCACCCACATGCTTACACCCTATCTCCGCCACTGTGTGTACGTGTATTAAGGACTTAATGGTACATATGTGAGTCCATAAAGTCGGATTATCGAACGCTTGAACACGAGATAAAAGAATATTGAAATTGAAAAAAAAAAAAAAAGAAAAGAACACGAGATAAATGAAGAAAGAAAGTGGCCAAGACACGAGAGAGAAAGTGGGTGAAACAAGAGTGGAGACAATACAAAATTACAAATCAAAGACCTCTTTATTTTTCCAAAACAAAGAATAGTGTATATATTTTCTTACAAATAGACCAAAATGCTCTTTCAAGAACCAACAAAAAGAACACTCACTGCCTGTAAGACCATGAATCAAACCAGAGGCAGCTTAAAGACATGCTTGTTTCTGTCCTACATTTGGTGCCTCTGCCTGTTCCACAGCTATCCACACTGAACTATGAATTTCTCTCATTTTAGTATCCTCTAAGTTCTCTTCATCTTTATAGTTATGCCGGTTGATAATTTAAGCGCAGTGATTTATAAAGAAGCTGGGCTGCTTTTTGAGCCAAAACATCTTCAGTTCATTATCCCCGAAAAAGAATTGGTGTTAGCACAGCGTGTACTCACAATCGAGCAAGCCTCTTAGTATCTCTTCACAGTTTGGGCGTTCTTCAGGCTCTGCCCAACAATCTGCAGAGAATATATATATATGGTGGTTAACTTTACTCAGACTGTAGCAGTTGAGAAACATGAGAGAATAGACAAAAAGATCGATTTAAGTTCAGAAACATGGTCTTCAACAACATTAAACCTGCAATTAATTTGCTGAGTGGACCTTCCGGAATCTCCAAACGTGACCCTTCATGCGCAACAGCAAAGACAACCTAAGAGACAACATTCTATCAGTAATCAAATTCACATTTCAAACAAATGAAATTATTTACCCTGAACAAAGTGGTGAATGAGAGAATAGACATATGGTACAGCATATTATACCTTCTCAGGTGGAACTCCTTCCCATGGTTTACGTAAAGTAGAAAGTTCCCACATTATGACCCCAAGACTAAAGATATCACATTTCTCTGTAAAAGGTTTGTTGCGAATGAGTTCTGGAGCCATCCACTCTGGTGTGCCAGCAGATGAAGTGTCCTTCATGTTTTCATCAGTCATTATTCTTGAGAGCCCAAAATCACAGATCTTGACTGTCCAATGTTTGTCCACTAGACAGTTGGCACTTTTTAGGTCACGGTGAACTATCTTCATCCGGTGTATGCACATCAAACCCCTTATGAAATACAGAACAGCATGAGATAAGCATATGTAGCTTAAAACATATAATCAAGGGAAATATGCAAGGAATCACAGAACAAAACAAATTATGTGACTTGATCCCTGTTTCTCATGTATAAGAGTGTAACTGAGCCTATCTTTCTTCAGTGGAAGTCATTTATGTTTTTGCTCACTCCACTAAGATAAAATTAATACTTAATAAGGAACTGATAACTAAAAAGAAAGATGACAGAAGCCACAAGTAGTCAGTGGTGCACCCTAATATATATCATAGTTCATGCGTTCTGAATGCAAATTCTGCTAATCCTCAGAGACTCACAAACCATGATCCACACTTTCATGAACATCAAAGGCAAACAAGGAACAAAACAAATTGAAGCAAGCTATGTACCTGCAGATGTCTCTTAGCATCCTGAGCCTTCTGTGCCAGCTAAGTTTCTTCTTTTGACCACTCATGTGGATCAAATAATACAAAGATCCCAGCTCCATGTATTCCGTGATCATGGATAAGCGTGGAGGTTTTGTGCATGCACCCAGAAATAATACAACTGCAACATAGATCACGAGTCACAACTTATTTGTTAATTACTTGTTTACGATGACAAGATAAAAAGCGAGGGGACATAAGGAAAAGAAAATCACCATTTGGGTGGCGAACACGGCTATAGAGAGAACCGCAGATGCCAGAGCAAACATGCAAAACCATTAGTAGATGTACACAGGGTTTGATTCAAGAATGACCAAGAATTTGGTAACAAATATACCTGAGAATTGATATCTCATTGCAGAAATCTTCCATGTTTTCAGCAGTAAGATCTTGCTCGAGAAACAATTTGATTGCAACATCTGTGCCATTCCATACTCCGCGAAAAACTTCACCAAAAAACCCTAGATACAAAATATAAGACAATGTTTCTTTACTTGAAATTTTTGAGATTTAGTTAATATGGACAAACAGAGAATCAACATAACACAGATGTTCTTGGATTTGCAAAAGATGTTGGACATGGCAGACAATATAAGCCTCATTCCTCATTTATCTATAGTTAGATTACAGAAGGATCATGTGTCCGTGATCAAAAGAATATTTGCAGACAACACTCTTGTGTGAAGGCAAGAATACAGCCATCTTTTGCTGTATTACCAATTGGATTTCTAAAAAGATTTCAGATTTTTCAAAAATATGGCACAACGATTCCCTGTGATGTTTACAGTATATAGTAGATTATAAAAGATCAACTGTAGATATTACAAGTTTTTTGCTACAACTAAGAAATTGCTTTTTTTTGTCTAGATAAACTGTCGTTCTTTTTTTCTTTGGTCAGAAAATTGTCTTTGTTTATGCTTTTCTTTATGACAAATACATCAAATTTTAGGGATCCGTGATTAAAACTAATTGGCAAGTAAAAATAACTTAAATTCGCTTAACTAACTGAAAATGAACTCAAACCTACATTTTCTAAATCAGTTAGTAGTAAATTTACAGTAACTTACCTATTCCCACCCGAGTTCCAACAGTCAGCTCTGAGAAGTCAATGTCCCATTCTTGATAGGGTAATAAAGGCTGATTCTGCAATGTGGAAGACTCAACCACTTTATTCCATGTATCCTTGACGGCAAATTCTGAAGGCCCTCTTCGTCCAAATGTTTGACACCTGTAAGCATGGGGAGATGACGGCAATGACATTGTCTTCTTAGAATTTAACTCATCATCAAGATGTAGACCAGACACCTGAGAAAACACAAACAAAAATCACAAGAAATTTAGAGTTACGAGCTAATAGATTCAATATCTTGTGCAGAGACCCTCTGGAGCAACTGAGAACTTTTAGACTGGTTAAACAATGGGAAAAATTTATGGATATCTGAGCTCAAACTTACATTGTTATCGATACCTGAGCTGTTTTCATCCTCTCGGCCTTGCAAGAGACGGTTTTGCTTTGATTTCTCATACATTTCTCGTACAGCGCTTCAATATTTTGAAACATCAAAGTCAATAATAAGCAAATCATAAAATTACAGGTAACTCCTCATGAGTTCTTTCTCACGATTCTCAGTATCATTATGACAAAGTCAAGAGTACCATCAAATGGGTTACAGCTTTTATGACTATGAGGGTAAAGATATAGATCCATGTTCATCATATTACCATCTTACAGAAACCTAATCATCTTAGAGTTTGGTGATTGCAGTTTTGCATTCTAAATAACTCATCCCATAAATTCAAAATAGTTGACCAACTTAGATTAACAAGAATAAACTCCAATAAAGAGCCTTCAACATGCAAGCTGATAATGACACAAATGCTGCTAAACGATGAAAGAAGAAACAATGCACAAGGATGAAAATACCAACCTTGCAATGTCATCCCCAATCTCTGGTGTGATCCTAAAACTTCGCCGTCTAGTTTTACGAATTTCTGATGTGGATGAACTGTTTGAGAGCTAGATAATATTAAAAATTGCTTACATAGCCAATCAAATATACATATTGTGTAGGCATCTAGTGATAATCAGATCAGAATCCTGACAAACAATGCAAGATTTGTAAATATTAATATATCACTGCATTAAAATGAAAAACACAGACCAATACTGATCCTTGAGCTGTCGTCATTTTAAAATATAAAAGCAAATATGAAAAATCCAACACAGATTGATCGATCCTGTAAAAATATTTTGGCGTGTACTACAATAAGAATGAGCTACCTTGAAGGAGATGCATCACCAGCGTAATCCCTACATGAATTCCTGCCAGCACTCAATATTGATCGTCCACGTGATCGCATAGATGGGTGTTCTGGGCTGCAAATGTAACAAATGGCCAACTTTCATCAGTTGGGTTATAGAGAAAACAAGGTAAACCCTTACAAGAAACACTTAATACAACTCATACAGAATCGCGAATCACACTGGCCCGGATAGATTTTTATAAGGATATTTAAATATGGAAGCAACAAAAATGAGCCCGAAAAAACCTTGAGCTAGCTGTTCTCTGTTCGGCAATCACTTTTCTGCGGCTACGTCTCCAGAATACAGTGGCAACATTTGGTTCACTGTGTGAGGTGTTGCTGAAGGAAGAAAAGCACATTTTTATCATACCAATCATTGTACTGATTCCATTATACAACTTGTCATAATAGTTACCTCAATTTCCTTTCAATAGCAGGTCTGAGCATCAAATTACGCAGTGATGAACCGGATGCATTTGGATATCCTTCTAACTTCCGATGAAATTGAAGGTTTTCATCTTTTTCTGTACTGTAGCATAGGAAACGATTTATCACTCCAGGGCAAGCTTATCACAAAAAATGTTCTAGAATGATCTTACTGTAATATGCTTTAGAAAGAAAATCACACAACGGAAGCCGACCTCTCAAGATCTCTTCTCTCATATAAAGGACTATTTGGCTCCAGAGGTGAGTCACAAGAGTCGTTTTCTGCAGAATCACTCTCTCCAGCAGGTGAGATATGTGACATGAAAATTGCCTTGGCTGATCGTGGTACCAACTGACCAGGAAACCGAATTAGATCAACAAGTAGTTCAACGGAATTCAGCACAACTATAACAGACATGTGTTTGTTAGAGTCCATGCAATCCACAGTCCCATCACTAGGCAGACCCTGCTCACGTGAATCAAAAGGGAAACTGAGTTCTGTAAAAGACATATAGCATAATATCCAATCATCTAGAATAGAAGAGCATGTCACTGCAAATTTTATTTTTTGCAACATATCCAAAAATGCTGGTAAAGAAAGCAAAAAATGAAACATCAGAAACTAAGGCTCACCACCACCAGCCGACTTTCGAGTCCTACAGTATCAGCTAAAACTTTGAACAAAATTGCTCGAGCTCGACAACAACCACGCTTAATTTGGCCAAGCAACTGAGCACCATGGTTTTCAAACAAGAACGCATTTTCCTCTAGAGCAAGTTTTGAAGGGCTTTCCAGTGTTGGACGTTTGTAAAAGTCAGATACCTGTTTGAGGAGAATGGATTTTATAGGTAAAAGGGCACTAACAAACATAGAACTTTACATCAACTTCCAACCAGAGCCACACATGAAATATATCTCATTGTTGCATAGGACAGGTCATTGCTAAAACAACTGCATGATGACATCAACTCCCTTTTCGTTATTAATAAAAACAGAAATTGAGGTAATAGTATATCAACGGCAGAAAGTGCAATAAAACATAACAGTGGACACGGTTTAAGAAATAAATGCCCAACTACGAGCATATGCAATGCGGAACTGTGACAAAGAGGGAAGATTCATTACAGAATTCCTACCGTTCCAGCTATTTTCTTGATCACCAAAGCAGGATTTGAGCCGCTGACAAGTGTAGTGATCAATTGCTTTAGCATTGCGAGCTTCTTATCTTTTTGAAAATCAACAAGAATAACTTCAATTCTGACACCTTCCTCTCCCAAAGCATGAAGCTCACTCGGAGTAGGTAGCCTATTATAAAGTTCCTTTACTCTCTTATCCTGGAGCAAAAATTTACATCAGAACCTGTATCTTCCTACTAAGAGAGATCCCTAAAGGCAGGAAAGCCAGCGTTCCATAAGACAAGAACACAAGCGAAGAAAATAAGAAAAAAAACTGAAAACGAAAATATCGCTCACCGGAACAACTGAGTAGAAGCCATTAGGAATAGGTTCAGAGAGCATTCCGGTATCCCAAAGATGCTGTGATGCTCTCTGACCAGGAGAGCAATCCTGGTCAACACTTCTAGGGGAATCCTTACTCAAAGCTTCACCTTGAGGTTCAAAAGAAAGCGACTTAACCCTTTCAGCAAGTTCTGAAGGCCAACATGTAGCAGCAGCAGCACTTGAAGAAGATCCCTGCTGTGTAGGACTTGATGATTCATCTCGTCTCTCTTCCATCTCTCTCTCTCAGATAATTCGGTATATTATTTTATTTCTTTTAGTATCAAAATTTTCTTCCTTCACCATCTCTTACCCCATAAGAGGCTTTCTAAATCGAGAACAATACTTTGGTTGGTGTAGAATCTGACCCATCTGCTCTTGTTTTCTGCACTAAATGAGAAAAAGACATGTAACCTTTTGTTAGACAGAGAAATTAGCTGAAAATGTAAAATCTGTAAAACGAGGTTTGTAATTTGCCCCCAACTAAGATTGGTTAAAACGAGCAAGCAAAACCAAGAAGAAGACTCTCACAACACACTGTAGTCATAAAAGCAAAAAACTTTATGTCATCAATTCGTTTAAAATTGGCCCACAGACTTAAATATCAAGAAAAGATTCGACATTTACCTCAAACCCGCACAAAAAGGTACCAAATTTTTAATCCTAATTCTATCTGTATGACACATTCATTTCACATCAAAGAGCCAACAACAACAACACAAATGCCAAATTACAAAGGACACTCCAAAAAAATTTCTCTTAAACGCTTAACTCTATAACAAACGAGAGAACACTAACGAAACCCTCATATTCATCAAACCCACATTACAGATAACAAATTCAATGACCGAGAAAAACGCATCCGTATGATTCAATCAAAAAAAAAAAAAAAGCAACCCTATAATTAAAGATCAAAATAGAAAGAAATAAATGTGAAAAAAAAAAATGGGATCGGAGAGGATGAGAATCGATAATACCGGAGATAACAATGTGGACTCAGAGCATAATCGGAGAAGGCTTCGCTCTTTGTCTGAGGAAGAAGAAGAAGAAGAAGGAGGAGGAAGGATCACGTGGGAAGGAAGGAGATAGTGAAGAGAGATGGGGGAGGGAGGTCACGTGACATTTGGGGTAATCCAGCTGGCGATGGGCTGTTGGGCCTATCGACTGTCTCATATGCTTCCAAGTCAATGCTTCCTCTTATTGGACCCTACTTTATTTATTCATATACGTTACTCTTTTCTATATTTATGTATTTAATATCTTACTAGTGACAATTTTATACTATATATTACAAAAAAAAAGTAAAGTATCAGAAATTTTTTTTTTAATTATGTGGGGAAATTACTATATATATTTCTAGTACAAAATTCACTATAGGAGTTTGAGATTCCTAAAGAAAAAAAAATAAGAGAAAAGTGAAAAAAGAAGAAATGAAAGGTACAGGTACTGTCTCTCTGTGTACGAGTGTGTACGACTAGGACGAATCACAGAGAGAAACTGTCGGCAAATGGACGTTAAAAACAAAATTGACGCACGTGCCAGATGAGACCTCCTCACGCGTCTTTCCCCCTCTTTTACAATAAATATCTTTTCTGTTCATCTTAATAATACTAGCGGTACTCCCTAATTGACAATAACACGTCTAAATTAATTAAGCGCTTCAAAAGATGCGTCGAAGCGAGTTGGCTGAGATACTTGAACTTGAACAGAGACCAAAACGCAGTAAACTCTCACAGCCGACGACCTTTAGATCTTTCAACCACTGCCATGGGACACTCCCATAGATTGACTGCCGGAAAATATCACATGTTTTTGAAAGTTTTTTGTTTTTTGTTTTTTTTGTATAAATTGTGGGTATGCCAAATAAATTATGAAGTTAAAAAATAGCTTGGTTTGGGCCATGAGAACTTCAGTTCTAAAGCCTTTGGCCCATTTGTAAGGTCATTTCGACTTATCCTTCGCGGCAAATATAACAATCTTTATATGGTTGTTCGTTCTTTTCAACACTTTATTTTATTTCAGCGTAAACTTAATTATGACAACTACAGTAGTATATAGACGTACATACACATTTTAGATTTGTTCTTCTTTCAAACATGTCAACTCCGTGTAGGAGAACATTTTTATTTTGAATTTTGGGGAGGTACTATATGATATGGTGGTATCCTGTAATATGGACTTACACGGATGTATTTATTATTCCATCCAAATCTAAAAGATAAGAAACCTGTTAACAATTTATTCAATTTCCGCTTCACCTGCTTAAGTCAAACTGCATAATAGTAATAACTATCACTGCAAAAAAAAATCATTGGGAAAAAACAAAAACTAAAATGAGAGGAAGATTTTAAAAGATAAGAAAGAGAGACCAAAGGACGTGACGTACATCACTGTCTTTACCTCATTTATTTCTTTGTGTATTAACTGCTTATCCGTGGATGCTTCAGTTAAATTTTCAAGAATTCAAGTCCTATATATGCTGGATTTTTTATAACTTGAAATTTTTTTTATAGAAAGGTTTTATGAATTCAACGTGAAGTCACAGTGTAGCACTATACTTACCAGCCGTTTTGAACATCTTATACCAATTTTTTTGGGTTAAAAGTGTAAACACATCGTATAACCTTTCTAAACTAGTATTAAGAGAAACATTCCAGATAAATGTAGTATTTTAAAGGCTCGGACTACGAAAGAAATTTGGCTGTAATAAGTGGACCACCAGACCAGATACGTCGGTCATATTCGAAAAGGAGTAATTTATTAGTAAAATAGTAGATTTTTTTTGGGTTTAATAGTGCAACTTCACCATCACGGATTACGCACGTCAATAAATACCAAAAATACAAAATGTAAAGTAACCGATGACCACACCACTCCTCCTCACATGATTCACTGACGAAAGAATTGAGATCTGATGACTCTATTAACTAAACCACCCCCCAAGTCTTTACGATTTTTATTTATAAAAAAATCATCATATAGAACAAAACCAAGATGCTTTGTTTTACAGAATTTAGTTTTCTTTATCTAACAAAAGAGTATGGCTAGTAAATATAGTGTAATTTCGATCTCTACTAATTACTAAAAAAAGAGTTATAGCGAAGAAAAAAAAATGAATTTTGTTAACTTTTCGCAAACCTTAGACTCGTACATATACCTCATTTCCCAAAAAGAAGAAGTGTAAAGTAACGTATGATTAGTTGGAAATATAAGTAACGTATGTTAGAAAAAGGTTCTTTTCTTTCTTGTTTTGGTCACTACTCTCTATTTGTTTATATATAAATATCTGACAACCTAGCACCAGATTTATTCTTCTTTTTTTTTTTTTTTTGTT
>NC_025691.1:5144559-5163109 GCF_000633955.1 Camelina sativa
TTTTATTTATAACAAATCATCATATAGAACAGAACCAAGATGCTTTGTTTTACAGAATTTAGTTTTCTTTATCTAACAAAAGAGTATGGCTAGTAAGTACAGTATAGTTTAGATCTTGACTAATTACTAAAAAAAAAGAGTTAATAGAGAGAAAAAAATGAATTTTGTTAACTTTTCGCAAACCTTGGACTCGTACATACCTCATTTCCCAAAAGAAAAGAAGTGTAAAGTAACTTATGGTTAGTTGGAAATATAAGTAACGTATCATTATCTACACTCCAAATGTTAGAAAAAGGTTCTTTTCTTTCTAGTTTTGGTCATTACTCTCTATTAGTAAAAATTGATGTTTAGAAAATTTTACTCATTTAAGAAAACAATAATTATTAAATTTAAATATATTTTTTTTTTTGATTAAAGAGATATTATTTAATTTTAAATCAATAATAATTCAAAATTTTAAATTTTTTTAATGATTACTTCTTAAAATTTATAAAACATCAATCTTTGTGGGACAAAAATATATCCCAAAACATCAATATATAATATTCTGACAACCTAAGTAGCACCAGATTATTTCAATTCTTTTCTTTTTCTTTTTTTTTGTTCCCCACTACTCGATAGTCGATAGTAGTATATACATTTTCGTTATTTGTTTTATAGTATACTGGATTTGTTCCCAAATATTTATCATTCACATATTTGATTTGTGAATGTTGGATTTATCGATACTAATGTTATCCTGAATATGTATTCACAATATGAAACATGTTTTCTGAAAACTATTAAATTCTTTTAATAGAAATACTTGTATTATTGTTCAACATATAAATAACAGTATCATTTACTTTTTGAAAATTCAAATCTTAAGAAATGTATAGATCTCGTTGCCAATACCTTACCTTTAGAGATTAGTATATATACTTATCGTCCCATCTTGTATCATATTTAAAAAATTAATCACCATGTGGTAGTTAACTAGTTATCCGATTTAATTCATTGTTATCTCCCAACTATACATAATTTAATCATAGAAAATCTCCAACTAATTAGCATACTTGAAAACGATCTGTATAATTATTTCGAGGAACAAAACAAAACATCTCTGGTATAATATATTTGCATGCCTACTAAATTCTCCCTATTAATTATTATACCCAAGCACATGAGACAGAGACAGAAAGACATAAGGAAAAGGCAACAACTAGTGTGAACAAAAAAAGAAGAAAAAAATAAAATTCCATTTTTAGCATTACTAAATTAATTAACATGCATTTTATAACAATAATTCGTATATTCTTTATACAAAATTAAATAAAAACTTATGTTATTATTCAAAGAAAGGGACAAATCAAAAGTGACGGAGGCAGCCTAAAGAGAAAGAAGTAGGAAGAATATGACAACCTCATATATTCGTTTCACCTCACCTCCTCTCTTCATTAATATTTTCATTCACTTGTCTTCTCTTCTCTGATCTCTTTCTTCTCCATCTCTCTCTATCTTCAACTCCGCGTTTTCTAACTGGTACGTTTTTCACTTTCTCACCTCATCTCTATATGTATCTTTATGTCTCTGTTTCGTCTTCTTCTTCCTGCAGTGCTATTAATCATTACTCTGTACTCTGTTTCTTCTAAAAGAAACACAATCTTGAGCACACCCTCTCTGTTCTTTTGCTTCTGATTCTTATACAGAATAAGTACGAACACGTATCTGCGTATACTCTTCTGTATTTAAGATTTCGATTAGAAAAAAAAAAGAAACTAAAGATCAACTATTTTTCTTTGTTTGTTTTTTACTAATTTCTCGAATTGGTTTTGGATTCATAAATAATTGGTTTCACCTTTGAGTCTCTATTTGATTGCTTCATACCCTTGTTGGGTTTTCATATTAACGAAGAAAGATTAAATCTTGATATGATTAGTGAGATTCTTGAAAAGCAAGAACAAAGCTCGTTATTGTGCAAATTACATGATGTTTGAAGTTCTTACAAGTCTTTTAATGATGATGTTGGTTATGCAGAAACAATACATGTTAATGGGGAGCTTAATGATGGAAGAGAAACAATTAGATTTCAACCGCCCGCTTATATCCATTAGACGTCCTACGCAAACTTCAGAATCTGAGAGCAAAACAAGATCTTTTGATTCAGTAACAAACAAGGTTCTTCCTTCTCCACCTGTTTACAAGTCTGATATTAAGTCAGGTCCTGTGAGAAATCCAGGAACTGTTCCTTTCCAATGGGAACATCAACCCGGAAAGCCAAAAGACGAAAGGAAACCGGTTTTACAAAGTAACGTTGAGCGACATTTTGTGCCAAAGCTTCCTCCTGGTAGAGAGCGAGTAGAGTTAGTGAGAAAACCTGAAGCTAGAGCTGATCACCAGACCAAAACTGTTTGTAATAATGTATCATCATATCATGTGGAGGATGCAAAGAGTCATAGTTCACGGTTTGATGATTATGATAGTGATGGTACCTATCTTGATGCAACTGATACACTTTCAAGATCTGAGTCATTCTTCTTCAACTGTAGTAATGTTAGTGGTGTGAGTGGTTTAGATGGTTCAGGGATACTAGCAGAGCCATTTGGGACTTTATCTAGTGATCGACAAACTCAGGATCTAATGATGGGGAGGTTCTTGCCTGCAGCTAAAGCCTTGACTTCAGAAACACCTCCACATCTTGTTAGGAAACCGCCTAAACCAGAAGAACCGGTGAAACAGTTGAAGAAGAAACAGAACAAAGTCGAGCAGAATCCGTATCGGTTCCATCATTCACTAGATCAAGAAGAAGAGGAAGATGAGAATACAAACAGCATGGCTTCTGGTGTTTGTGGATTAGTCCCTCAAATCTGCTTGAGAAGCTCTTTAGGACTATTGAATCCGGTTCCATCTGTGAGAATGCAGGCGCAAAGAGCTGTTTCTGTTCGTCGTATGCGTTCTAAGTATCAAGATCCTGCACCTACTAATGAAAGTCAGAACAAGGTACAAACCAATGAAGATAAGAGTAAGTTGAAGCTAGTTGCACAAGGGTCTTCTCAAGGTGAGTCCTTATCAGTATCTTCTATTCCACAAGGAAAGGAAAAACTTGAGAACTTTGGCACTGCTTCACGCGCAAAAGTCAGCAAAAACTTTGGTGAATTGTTGGCTAGCGATGATAATACATGGGAACCTTCCTCTGAGACTCCTGTGGCAGAGAAAACTCTGTATGTAGACACTGTGCATTCAGTAGATAAGAAGGTACAAGAAGAGTCCAAGAAACAATATTCACTAGAGATTGTTCCTGTTAAAGATGTTCAGAACTTGACTGAAGTCGATGAAGAAGCTGTTATCCCACAGCCTAAAAGCACCGAGGAAATGAATGAGAACAAAGATGAGGATTTCACTAAATTCTCAAGTGAAAAAGTTGAAGAGTGTTCTGATCAAGCTATTGTTGCAGTGCCAGAATCCAATGTGGTAGAGATTACAAAGGAGAAGAAGATTAATCTTGAAGACCAGTTGCAGGGAATCACAAAAAATCTTGAAAAAAGTTCAAGGATTCATCATCGGTCATCGTATCACATTGTTCCTCCACCACCATTACCAAAAGCTCCTTCAGATTCTTGGTTAAAGCGTACATTACCAACAATACCATCAAAGAACAACTCATTCACATGGTTACAGTCTTTTGGCGATGAGAATCACTTCACCAAGGTTCAAACAAATCCAAAGTGGGAAACTATGGTCAAAACGTCCAACACACAACAAGGTTTTGTGTGCTTCTCCAAGGTAATTAAACAAACAAGAAACTTAACCCTTCACTTTTACAAATGTGTCTAATTTTTTTTGAAGTTAAGACTTACTAAATATCTTTTGATCTTTCAGGAAACACTCAACACTATACCAGAGGCATAGCAAGACATTCCCACTGGAGGTAATGAAGAAACTGTAAAATTTTTCACACCAAATTACATGTAAATCTCAACATTAATAAAGAAGGGGAATGACCAATAAAGTTTGTTTTTCTCTTTCTTATAATTATTTGTGTAAATCTGAATCAAAAGGTTCAATGATAAAGAGAAAAGCTTTGGAGAGTAATTGTCTATCACTTGTTGGGGGGAGGTTTCTTGTTGAAGTGATGTACAGCTCATGTTAACAGAGATTTTATGGCAATAATACTCCATAACGTGACACTGCTTCTTTATTCTCTACTACTATACTTTGTTTTGTTTTTTTTGTAATTTGTTGTCTTTAATATTCCCACTAGAGAGGAAACCTGAAAACTGCAGAATTGAATTGAATACATTGACTTAATTAGACACTAGAGAAATTATTGAGACAATTCATATTGGTGTGAAAATATACAAATTTTCACCTCTTTATAGTGGCATGGAAGATAAAATGTGTAAATATCTCAAACAAAGTCTAGAGAAAGTAAAAACAAAGTTAGAGAGAAAGAGAGAGAGGTTTCGTCATCAGCTAGTTTGAGACATGAAAGGAGCTAATGCTTTTGGTGATGTTTTGTTCTTGATCTTCATGTTTCTTCTGTCTTTATCACTTGTAACCGTGGCGGTTTTTGCTTGCCTTGAAAAGAAGAAGGATTCAGGTAGCTGTTGGCGTGGCGGTGGTGGCGGTTGCGGAGGAGGAGGAGGTTGCGGTGGTGGAGGAGGTTGCGGTGGTGGAGGAGGTTGCTAGATATATCTTTGGGTACTTTTCTTAGAACGTATATTTGGATGTGTAACCGATTTGCTTAGAACATCTAAGCATACCTAAGCACTCATAGTCTTAATATCTATCTTATTCTTGCATCGTCCTATTGTCAGTTTAATGTTACATTAATAGTTCTTTGTTTGGTTTTTTTCTTTCCCGTAGAATCATTTTCATGAATGATTTGTGACCAGATCATGTTATTTAATATATCAAAATATTGTTGTATTTTATCTGTGCCGTTAGTCTTATCGTAGAAACCCAAATGTTTTGATGTGTGCTTTAGACATTCTAAACTTAAGGTTGGACCTGTTTTCCGACCAATGTGACCGATTTGTTTCTAACCTTAAAAGATAGATATATCGCCGATCGACGACTTTTGTATGTGTAAGCAAACATCACTTGACTACTGTATGACCGTACCCACACTTCACCAAATATGAAATATGAGTTATCACAAATTTGCAATCCCTGGGTTTGGTTTGAGAAATGGGATCGACCTTAGGTCTTCGTAAATTGTGACTGAATTATTTTAGCAACAATTTGATATATATATAGTTACGTATAGAATATGCATGCTGCTAATCTGACAATAATATCAAGTATCATCAACCTTGACACGGTAAAATGGTTTAGTATACGAAGAAAAAAAACATCCCCTATATATTAAAAGGAAGCACTTCCTTAAAAATGCTGATTTGTCGTCGCTAGAGCGATTTAGAGATTTAATTGCAGTTAAACATCTCAAGATAAATATATTGGAAATGGAACTATTCATCCAAATCCACCAGTAAATTATTGGTGCGCCAGACGTTTCTCGAACCCTAGTCCCCACCCTTTAACAACCTTCCCACAAGACAAGGTGTCACCAATTGATGACACCTTGTCCTGTGGTAAGGTTGTTAAAGGGTGAGAACCAGAGTTCGAGGAACGTGCTCAATTGGTGACAGCTTGTCTTGTGGGAAGGTTGTTAAAGAGTGGGGACCAGAGTTCGAGGAACGTCTGACGCACCAATAACCTACTGGTGGATTTGGATGAATAGTTCCATTTCCACGGTGAGGGGTTAGGATCGATGCCCTGCAGGGCCAGTTTGGAGTCCATTGGGACGGCTAGCGCGTAGGCTAGTGAGATCCGTGGGACGGATTGTCACACTATTAAAATCAGAAAATATAGTTGATTATTTCATTATCATTTTTATAACATATTTAATTATTAAAAGTAAATTACGTTTCAAAAACTATTAAAAAATTATTCATCTATTTAACTTTTTAAATGCAAAACTTATTCTCTGAATTTAAAAAATCTGATGACTATTCAAATATATTTAAAACATTAATTATCACAATCATCTTAAAAATAAATAACATTTTGTAAACCATTTAAATTTATTCACCAATTTAAATTTTTGAAAAACAAAAATCTGTCTCCTATTTAGAAATTCCAATGACTATTCAAATATATTAAATTTTTTATCCAAAAATAAATACCACAATAATCATAATAATAATATATTAACTTTTAATAATATAATAATAAATGGTGATTGAACGATCTTAACATGTTATTGATTTTTTTGAAAACCAGACATTCATTTTTCCCTATAAATTTTCACCACTACTACATTTTTTTATTATTATTTACCATTTTTATACATTTTTCTCAATGGTATTTTAAACTTAGGATTAGTTTTAATTGATTAGTCTAAAAACATTGTCTTATCTATTCAATGGCATATAGATGTAGATAATGATATGAAATATAAAATATATGAATTTGATTTCTAAAAACACGAAAAGACAGATTACTATAACTCATAACATTTTACTAAAACTTTTTCCACCACGTTTAAATTTTTTACTCAAAATAATTCAATGCAAATTTGAATAAAACAAAAAATTGAATAAAATTATTATTTTGACACTTTAGATCCCAAATAATAATTTTATTTGAATCGATTTATTCCGCACACGGTACGGGTTGTTACCTAGTATACATTAATACATAAGAAATAGCAAGTAAAACTAAGAAAATTTGAGTTATACAATTTAGTTATACAATTTCTTTTGTAAACTACAAGTTCAAATTTGAAGACCTTAATTCATACGATTGGAATATAATCCAAAGAACGAATTACTAAACAAAAGGATATTATAATAAATGGATTACGATCGTCCATGTGCTTAGTCCAGAGACCTTATCCTAAGACTTTTAAACATATTTCAAAGTTCAAATTGGACCAAATGTTAGAAAACGTTAAAAATGTAGCCATCTGGCTCCATATAAACCAGTTTTTGTTTCTGAAATAAATAACATCAAAAAAACTTGTAGATTTTGATCGTAAATATAGACGTAACGTTAGCCAATACTTTTCGATTCAAAGAGTTATCGAAAGGCATATAAATTCTCACCCAAAACAGAATAAAAAAATCTCAAACTTAACCAAAATATAACACAAGAAATTATAACGCTAATTTTTTTGAGTGACGGCCAAACTGGTTGCTTCGGTTTAGCATGGGGATGTTGTCGATCGGTTGCAGCCACCTTTCTCCATGGCCGTATTCGTTTGCATCTATGATCTCTATCACAAATTTATAACAAAAAAAAAGATGAGAAGAAATTACACACAACATACGTTGGACTGGAGCTATAACTAATTGCATTTTTAATGAAAAGTTTATCACAAAATTATGTTATATTTAGCTAAAATCATCTATCTATGGAGTAGATTAATATCTTCACCTACTTTTCTGAAGTCTGAACTGTGATTGAATCCAGTTGAAAATAGGATGATAGTAATCTCAAAATGTTCACTTGGAAACAAGTGTGCGACTATTCTATGAGACTTTAATAAACGTCTAAAATAGAATACGACTTTACTTAAAAGAGGTTTCATGAATAGTAAGATGATTTGACCAATGAATGAATAATAATTAATAAAAAAGAGAAACAAATAATCAAAAATCTGTATTAATAGCCCTGTTTTAAAAATCGTTAGGCGCTAGTCGGACGGTCGGGGTGGGCCTAGTGCCTAGCGAGAAAATTGGAGATTAAACGGGAATTAATCGGGAACTAGTTTTAGGGTTATTTTATTAAATTAATAAAAAATAAAAAATGTAGTATTAAATATATATATATATATATATATATATATAACTATGTTTCTGTTAAAATAAAAATATCAATAAAATATAAAACTATAGTATTGTCTTTAAAATTATGGTAAACACATAAAAACACAATTTTAAAAGAAAATTTATGATTTTCATTAAAAATTTGTACATTAGTTATTGTAAAACATTATAAACTCTTGATTTAAATGTCTAAATAACTAAAAAGTACATTTTTGATTTATATTTGGCTCTAAAAATAATCTTTATATAAAAAATTAAGCGGGATTTAATCGGATTAGACGGATTATTATCAAATTAGACATATATAATTGGTTAATCGATGCTAGACGAGGATTAGTCATTAATTGAGGCGGAGAGGGTAGACCTAACGATTCTGCAGAGCGTAATCGGTGCTGGGCGGAGATTTTTAAAATAGAGATTAATAGTACATATAGATAGACTTATTAAAGAGTGAAGTCTTTGAAATTTGTGTTGGAAACTCCAAATAACATTTAATCAACAAGAGAAAAAGTTGGTGTTACCAAAAGTAATAAAACATGTTATCATCAGGCACTACATTGTTTTACTATCTCATTGTGTAAACATGTTAACATTAACATCCAAAAATTAGTTGCATTAAGGGGGTTACGGATTCACCAGGTTCACTAATCACTTCACTTAATTAAATTAGTACAGTAGTACTTTAATTAACAACAACAGATAAGCGTTCTCTTTGGTTCGTCTTACACACGCGCTGAACTCGAGCGTGGGTTATCTTTTGATCTTTGAAACGATTTCTCAAGTTTCGACACAACACAAACCACAGGTGAGAGAGAAAGAGAGAGAAAAGAAAAAGAATAGTCTTTTACTCTTTTGAGTGTGGGAGAGAGAAAGCTGTAAAAGCACATGACTTCAATACCATCGGGGCCTCAGCCTCCGTCTCTAGCTTCACAGCCACCGCATCTTCACGGCGGAGATGCTTTGAAACGTCGTCCCGATATGGATTCAGACAAGGTTTTTTTTTCTTTTTTCTCCTTTCTTTCTTTCCTTCAACTTCACGTTTGAGTGTGTATCTCTCTTTCTCTCTATGTTTGATCCTTTACGTTTGGTGTTTCGTAAAGAATGCGTTTTTAATTTTTCGATTTGTGGGTTTTCTAGATCTCGGTTAGATCTAGCAGCTTCGATGTGTAAGTGAATCGATCTGTGTTCTTTTTTTATTCTGCGTTCTTCTCACCATAGAGCTCATCGAAGAAGATTATACTTAACTTCAGCTTAACTTTTTAACCTTTTTTCTAGTGAAGATTTGATCTATTGAGCTATTTTTGATTACTAGTAGTGATAAACCTTTGAACCCTAATTAAGAGATAAAGATAAAGAAACAGTAAAATTTCTTGTCTCTGAGTTAATTTAAGAGCAAGACGACGATGTAAATCCTTACTAGTTTGTTTTGCTTTCTCATGTTATGAAAGATTTGTCAGCTTGCTTTATTTGACTTCACAAAAGTACTTGTGGATATTTGAGTCTTTTTTGTTTTTGTTTTCTGACAGGTTTTGGAGTATTAGTGTACTTACTTGTATGATTCTTGGCCCATTCTTTCTGTCTCTCTTCTTTTTTTTTGCAATCTGTATTTGATTCTGAACTCTTTTGTTTTGTTTTGTGTTCTTTTGCTTTGTTTCTTCACCTGACAGTGTTTTGTTCCATGGTGTTTATGATTGTGTCTTTTGATTTTGTACAATGTTTTTTTTATGTCCAGGAAATAGTTGACATTCCATATGTTGCTTTACCTTTGAACTCCCACTTACCATTTACTTATCTTTAACCACTAGTATGCATATCTTCTCTTGATATCAACTTAGCCTCTGGTTTATAGGAACATGCAACATCGTTCAGATTTACATTTTTGTTACTACTTTCCTTAATTAATTGTAGACAAGAGTAGTTTAATGCTGGTAATAATATGTTCAGGTTTTGATTGCAGGATATGTCTGCTGCTGTCATAGAAGGAAATGATGCTGTTACTGGTCATATCATTTCTACTACAATTGGAGGCAAAAATGGTGAACCTAAACAGGTTTGATTCTGTTGTTTGTTAAATCTTTTAAATGGAAGGTTACCTTATCTAAGGTTTAGATTAATCATTTGTTATGTTGCTTTTCCCATTTATAATTTCAACAAATGAATAAATGATTTTGACTTGTTTATGACTCATTTAATCCAACTTGAAGTAGTTTTATACTCACTTACTTACATTTTCTTCCTTCTGGTCTTTACAGGTCATTAGTTACATGGCCGAGCGGGTTGTTGGAACAGGATCATTCGGAATTGTATTCCAGGTACCATTGTGCTTCTCACTTCAAGCCTCTGTAGGCAATGACTTTTTTTTTTTTCTTTCCTTTCTGATCATATTGTTAACTTACCATTCTAGGCAAAATGTTTGGAAACTGGAGAATCAGTAGCTATTAAGAAGGTTTTGCAAGATCGCCGCTATAAAAACCGAGAGTTGCAATTAATGCGACTAATCGACCATCCAAATGTGGTTTCCTTGAAGCACTGTTTCTTCTCTACAACGAGTAGAGATGAGCTTTTCCTCCATCTCGTTATGGAGTATGTACCTGAAACGTTGTACCGAGTGTTGAAGCACTATACTAATTCAAACCAGAGGATGCCTATTTTCTATGTCAAGCTTTACACTTACCAAGTATGCATTGTTATCTACTGTTTCCTCTAACAAATAGACTTACTCTGTTGTGTTTATGCTGAAACGGGTTAGAAAATATGTTGTGCAGATCTTCAGAGGCTTGGCTTATATCCATACTGCACCTGGTGTCTGTCACCGAGATGTGAAACCACAAAATCTTTTGGTACGTTGATTTACGGTGTGTTTTTTTTGGATAACCTTGACTAGATTGTAATTTAGTTTTCGGGTGTGTTCCACAGGTTGATCCTCTCACTCATCAGTGTAAGCTTTGTGATTTTGGAAGTGCTAAAGTATTGGTAAGGGGTTTATAACTTTATTTATGCCTTTTTTAATATTCATCTTTTTTATGTGTCTGTACATGCAGTAGTTAAAACCTCCATTTAAGTGAATGTTATGAAAATAATTTACAAACGTATTGGATGCAGCGGTCTATGGTCCACATGTTCTGTACCGTGAAAACTCCATCACATATTTCTCTGTTGTCCTGACATTTGCAACATTTGGCTATTTATATTAGGTGAAAGGTGAAGCAAACATATCATACATCTGCTCCCGGTATTACCGAGCTCCAGAACTCATCTTTGGGGCCACAGAGTATACATCATCCATAGATATATGGTCTGCTGGTTGTGTTCTGGCAGAGCTTCTTCTTGGCCAGGTTAGTCTATCTATCTGCTATAGATTTTTAGAACTAAAGCATCTCCCCAGAATCTTCTGTAACCATGTTGATGTTTTTTTATCTTCACAGCCGTTATTTCCGGGAGAAAACTCAGTGGACCAGCTAGTGGAGATCATAAAGGTGAAGCCTCTTTTTATAACATCATACCTTGGCGTCAATTCATGTCTGGTATATACACTTGCTATAAGCTAATCGTTTTGTCTTAAAATGTGCTGTGTTGGTATAGGTTCTTGGTACTCCAACTCGAGAAGAAATCCGATGCATGAACCCAAACTACACAGACTTCAGATTCCCACAAATCAAAGCTCACCCCTGGCATAAGGTATATATATATATAAGCATGGCACTTTCTAACTTCTTTCTGATCATACAATTGCTTAACTCGCTACTTAAACAATATTCACAAAAAAATATACTAAATAGAATACATATACTCCTTTGTAACCTTCAGGTTTTCCACAAGCGGATGCCTCCAGAAGCCATTGACCTCGCATCTCGGCTTCTTCAATACTCACCGAGTCTACGTTGCACTGCGGTTAGTATTTCTAAACTAACAAGTACTCTTGATTGTTAGACTTGTTTCTCTATGGCTTTTTTGGACCCCTATTGTTCAATGAGGCTGCGAGATCTTGTTTTAATTGACATATGTTTGTTTGCTGTCTGAAGCTCGAAGCATGTGCGCATCCATTTTTCAATGAACTCCGCGAGCCAAATGCTCGTCTTCCAAATGGCCGACCTCTACCACCTTTGTTCAACTTCAAACAAGAGGTATGTTAAAAAATCAAACTTCGCCTAGAACCAAACATTCAGTTACTTAATCTGTTACCTCTCTCTATCTCTCAGTTGGCTGGGGTTTCGCCGGAACTTATCAACAGGCTAATACCAGAGCATGTGAGGCGACAGATGAATGGGGGCTTTCCGTTTCAAGCTGGTCCCTAGAAAATGACCTCGTGACTGAGATGCTTTTGGAGAGCAAACTGCTTTGTGGAAAGGAGGTGGGGGAAATTTTACTTCTTTCTGATTAACTAAGTCTCAGCTTGTGAGAAGAGATGATGTCTCCTCCTTAGACGTGGCCAATTCAGCTTTTTGAGAAATCAAGAGGTGATGATTGTGTCTATTATATTCTTTTTGTTCACTGACTTGTAGAGATACTTTTTCTCGTGTATCAGTATTTGTATATGTTTTTGTCCGTAAAAGAAGAAACAAATCCAATTCCAAAGATCTGCAAGACCAAGAACCGAAATGATGGAATGAAATCATGATAATCGAAAGTTCAAACCTACAACAGAGCAGTCTCTAACTCGTAAGACAAAGTTGTAAAATGTAATGTAGACGTGGTAATAAGACAGATCTTAAAATCATAAACATTAAACAGTTAAAAAGACAAGTGAAAGGAAACAACAAAAAAAAAAGAATTTTGTATATCCAAGAATCCATGGTTCAGGCCCGTTTTTATTGCTCAGCTAACAGTTTATGAATGGACTTATGGGTAAACTTTTCAGTTCCCACGAAAACAATCGAAGAACAAATCTTGCTTCCTGTTTTATTGACTCTTCAAACAAAATTTTTATGTTTTGGCTGAAACATGCAAGTAAATGACTTAAGAAGACTTGGTGACTTCATGTATAGCATTTGCAAGGTATCCTACATTCCCTGTCGTAACACCAGCCATACTGCAACCAAAACATCAAGATCCTCAATGATTAAGATATGGATTGCATTGACATCATGCATGTTGATGTTAGAAAAATGGGGGCATTTGGATGTACCTGATACGGCCGTTACGGGTCATATAGATGTGGTATTCGCTTGTTAAGCGGTCAACCTGTTCTGGTGTTAGCCCACTGTAGCAGAACATGCCAATCTGTATCCCCACAAAGATAGGATTATGTGATTGTGTGAGTGAAAGGTGAGAAATGACAACGAGTTCAAAAGAAACACAGTTTATTTGTAATTACCTGCTTGGTAACGTGCTCCCATGATAAAGGCGATCCTAACTTCTCAAGGCTTTCTCTTAAAGTACTCCTCATGCCGATGATCCGATCAGCCATGACCTGTTAAGATGCAGATTTTACATATGGCTTATCAGATTTTGCACATGAAACATGGAACATGTGAAAATTGCAAGAAGGAGATGATACATAGTTAAGGAGATAACAATATGATGGAATGGTACCTTAACTTCCTTTAGCCACAGACTCTTTAACTCCGGGTCTTCAAGAATGGTTGAGACCAGTTGAGCACCATGTAAAGGTGGGTTGCTGTACATTGGTCTAGCTAGCTGCTGCAATTGACTTTTCACAGACACGGCTTGTTTTGCATCTTCACAAAGCACGCTGCAGAAGAAGACAATGTCGTCATGTAACTCATGTTCATATTCAGTTCTACTTCATCACTAAATGAACCTGTATTGCTATACAATTTGATGACGCATACATTCGAAACTTAAGGTGCTGATATATTTCTAATTTCCATATTTTCCTAGTTGTAAGAAGAAAAAATGGTGTTCTTTGCTTAGAAAAATGAATACCTGAGACATCCCACCCTCTGGCCATAGAGTCCCATGTTTTTTGCATAAGACTGAGAAATTCCAATATGATGACCATCTTCAAGAAAGATCCTGATGGACTTGGCATCTCTCGCTGGATCTCCACTAGCAAAACCTTGGTAGGCCATATCGAAGAATGCAAAATGACTTTTAGCCTGAAACGAGAACTCACTGTTAGTTTGCAACTGATCAGGGAGAAGAAGAGTCAATGACAGACAGGTAACTAGAAACAATTGATAAGAAGTTATCACCTTAAATAGCTGTGATATCTCTCTCCATTGTTCCTCTGTAGGGTCTACTCCAGTAGGATTATGAGCACACGCATGAAGAAGGAAGAATGAGCCATCCGGAGCATTCTATATAAATTAGGATAGGGTTAACAGAATTAGGATATTATTGACAAGAACATAAAGTAAAGTTGCTTGTTGAAGTCTTGAAGAAGACGTTCTTTGCTAACCTTCACATCATCCATCAATGCTGAGAAATCCAAGCCCTTGGTTTCTGGATGATAGTAATGATATGTCTTTTGAGGGACTTCTGCATCTCTCCAGATATTGTGGTGGCTGTTGATAGAAGAAAACATTAAGCTATGCTATTTTGGGGAAGCAACAGAAGGTTGAGGTTAATATGAAGAGTCATTAAAATTAACTGTAGAAAACTCACTTGGACCAGGTTGGTACAGGAATGTAGATCTGAGAACCAGGACAAAAGCGTTTCTGGAAGTCTGCAAACAGCCGACAGGCTCCAGTGCCAGACAGAGTCTGAATTGCAGCTATTCTTTTATCTTTAATAAATTCACTATCATCCCCATAGGCAAGCTTCAATGTTAGGTCCACCATTTTGGCACTTCCTCCCATAGGAAGGTACTCCCTTTAGTCGATTAAGACAATAGAGACAGATCAGATCAGTCTAGTGAAATAAGATAATTGATTATGTTAATCTTTCTGAGTTCTTACTATGATGCATGCATATGAAGTATCACATATTTTTAATACGCCAAAAACGATGGTACAGAGTTAGGATTTGAGTTCACTCTCCATCCATAATCTTAACAAGCATGCAACATAAACTAGTGCCCAACAACATATGACCACAAGCACTTATCAAGAAACCATGAGCACATTTACATAGAATTGTAAGGGCTAAAATTGGGCCAATCAGCTGAAATCAAAGTAAACAAACTTGATCAGAAAAGAGATTAAAGTGCTTGACATGGAATTCAAAATTTTGATTAGAAGAGCAAGATCACTTAAATAAGATAGCATCAGCTACAGAAACATATAGCTAACAGACATCTTCTCAACATGCATATCATCCACAAATGAGGTTCCACTGCTCTGTATTCTCTAAAACGCAAACATAACCACATCCAAAAGAGTAAACAGAGAAGCTCTTTCATTCCAAGAGAAAAGGCAAATAAACTATCTTTTCGTCAGTAACAATTCAAGAACTTCATCAAGAAGAAGATTTCAAAACTTGAAAATCAGTATTGTCATGTCAATCAACAGAGAAGCCTTAAAACTTAAGCTCATTTAGGGAGGAGAAAGAGAAGGTCTTACATGAAAGTGCTCCCAGCAAGCCTTCGCTCAGCTTCTCTGACACAATCCAAGACAACAGGCTTTCCATTATCATCACGATATGCTCCCTATATGATGTCAGCAAATTCAACACATAAGTAAGTAACACAGGTCAGCATACAAAACTCATCGATCAGCTTAATGGATCAAAAACACCAAACCAAATCTCAATTCCTGTTTTATCCGCAAGACCTCAATTTTGATAACATCCTCCAAAAGAATAAGAAGAAAACAAAATCCGAAAGGATCTGTAGTAGGGGGAAAACAGAACAGAGAGAGACTCACCACACCAACATTAACTTTCTCAGGGCTAGGATCAGCGAGAAAAGCTTCGGTAACTCCGAGGATCGGATCTTTAGGAGCAGGCTCAACGCTCTTCCACCATGAAGACATAGATCTCAAACCACCACCGAAATCGCCTGAGATCGGAGTCATTGCTCGACGTGAAGCTGCTGCGTTTCGGATCATCATCGCCATAGCCATAACTCTGTTTCTCTATCTTGTAACGTCAGACACAGAGAAAAGAATCCTCGACGGGGTTTATATAAAGAGAGAGAGAGAGAGAGAGAGAGAGAGAGAGAGAGAGAGAGAGCGTAGGAGAAGCAGCGACTCGTTCGAAGAGACAAATGAGCGATGCAAGTTGCTTTAGAAAATAGTCTTGGACTGTGTGTTGTTGTGTGAGAGAGATAAGGTTTTTATTTATTAATATATTTAAAAGGTAATAAATAAATAATTCAAAAGGTAATAAATATTTTAATCAAAATAAAATAAAAATGTAATAGTAAATGTTTGCTTGGCTCTATGTGTCCTCCTTTATTCTATGTCAGATTGTTTTGCTCTTTTTTCAATCTTTCCGACACCTGAAAATCTACAAAACAACAACGTCTAATTGTATTTATTTTTGAATCTAACATGTTATGGTAAATCAGTATATGTATATTTTTGACTTTTTTTTAATTAACATTTGACAACAATATCTTAAATGATTCGATCAATTGAGTCAAGACAATATATAACACTAGATGGATGTGCGAGTTTTAAAATTTTGTAAATAAAATTAAATTTAACAAAAATATACTAAAATTTGTTGTACGATTATTATATATATATATATATTGTTATAATACATTCATTTATATCCATTTACAAATTTTGATGTATGTTATCATTAAAAATGTATTTTTTTACACCTAAATATATTGTATGTTACAAATATATTTTTTACCACCACCTAGAAAAATAACTATAGAAACACAGTCAATTAACTATTATATGTCTATTTATTTTCACTTTTGCATAGTTTATTTAATCACTAAAATTGTTGGTTCAAGAAACTTCTCGAATAAAAAATATTTTACATAGTATACTAATCAATGATGTATCATCACAATAGTGTATGACCAACCATAAAGAGAACCTCGGCTCCGCCCTCCTCACTTATGGAGAGAACTTGAGTCCAACCTCCTCTACCATAAAGAGAACCTTGACTCCGACTTCTTCCCTAGGGAAGATAACCTTGCGTGCGTCCAACCCTTCTACCATGGAGAGAACCTTGGCTCTGCCTTCCTCATATGTGGAGAGAATATGTTCACGTCTTTTAGCTATCTCAAAGTAGCATGCTCCGACAACAAATGAAACTAAAAGCCTTTTTCCAACGTTACAAAATATTTTGATAGTAACTAATGTTAAATTTCCTAATGTATTCGTGGAAGTGTCTTTGACACATCATGATGTAGCCTTTATCTCCAAGCTCCTATGGATCTATCAAAAACAGTTTATCGTTTTCTAATCTAATCTATCTATGTTTGTTATAAGCTTGTGTTTGATTAGTTTATTTTATCCAACCATTAGGTTGATAAGGTTCTACTCTTTATCTCCCTTTGGGATTGAATGAATGGTAACCGTTATGTTTATACAAAAAAATGTCTATGACCAACCAATCAAGGTTGAGAAATTAGAAGAAAATTAATTTGACATAATTAAACAAATAATAGAAGATTACAAGAACAGTAATATATGAATCTCAAATCAAAGATGAAAATATAAATTAAATAAAACAATCAAAAAATATTACAATAATATTTAAAATACAGTATTAGAAAATGAAGACGCATATATTAGTCTTATATTTTTTTGTATTAACATATTAATTTTACCTATTCCAAACTGAAAAAAGGAGAAAGTAGGAGAAAATTTTAGTTTAAAAAATAAGGAAATTTACCTTCCCATTAAAACTTTTTTACCAATAGAACAGAGTTTAAGCAGTGTATTTGAATAAATAATTTTGTTAGATGAAAAATGTTGGACGATCTATATTTATATAGAAATGAGTATTTACATTTTTTAGAATTAATAATTAACTGTATATTTTTCTTAATCCCTTTTTTATTTTTTTAATTACTAACTTAAAATTTAAAATAAGTGAATAATGTTATAATTTTGAATTTTATGAAATATATAATCTCTTTATAATTATTTTTTAAATTTTTTTTTAATTTTTGTAAATTTTTTTATAAATATATTTTTACATTATTAATATTATTTAAACAATTTTTTTTGTTTCTTTGTCATAATCTCAAATCTTTTTTATTAAATACGAACTTTTACACATGTCAAAATCTCAGATTAATAACTTGATACATGTCAAAATCTTGTTAATGACTAACTTTCAAAACTCAACTTTATATAATAAGATTCGTTACTATTCACCAACAAAACAAAAAATATTGTTTACATACTTAATAAAATGCATATATAATTCTTATTTAAGTTAGTTATAACTTATAAGAAGTTGTTTCATTATAAATAAAGAACACTATCGCAATTTTTAAAAATAAAATACTAAAAATAAAAAGGTAAAGAAAAAGTTAGTTTTAGAATAATGGAAAGTTAGACTTTAGAATTATGATTTTCATCCTTGATTTGTTTACATTTTTTATCAAAATATCATCATTAGATTTGGTAAAGCAAAATTTTAATTTGTTGTACTCTATTAATATTATTAATATAGATAAATAGTTAGAGCATCTGTGTATTTTGTAGCCGTTATAAAATAAACGATCGTATTATTTCAACTGAATATAGATCAATTTTTTTTGGCCGATGCTTAAAACCACTCTCTTATTAAAATTCGGAATAACACTAATTTAACTTTCCAACAAAAAATTATAAAGAAAATGTTTTAAAAAATGCAAGGTTACGGGCCAGCCAAATGGGCCTATAGGATTAAGGGGTTTCTACTTTTTTTTTTTTTTTTTT